>NC_056733.1:931256980-931464480 GCF_019279795.1 Protopterus annectens | reverse complement strand
CCCATCTGGTAGCAGCCTATCAGACTAAGATAATATAGCAATAACCCACGCCTGGGTGTAGGTAATGCTGGATTTACCCATGGTTGGTGTGGTTTGGTCACGAGGGCGAAGCCCGAGTGGCCAAACACAGCCAACTGTGGGTAAATCCAGCATTACACACAGAAGTGGTTATTGCTATTATACAATGACATTATTTCAGAAAAAAATAATTACTTTTCTCAAATAATGGCATTGTATAATGCCTCCTTGCTGCCCTTCCACAGCTGTCTGGTATTCTGCGGCAGTTCTGATGTACTGCGCATGCCTCGCAGTACATCAGAGCTGTGGGCAAAAGCAACGGAGAAAGCAAGATCTCCGTTGCTTTTTAAAAACTGTTTTGCTATGTTAAATGGGTTTAACATAGCGAGACAGCTTTAAAAAAAGCAACAGAAAATCTCCGTTGCTTTTTTAAACCTGTCTCGCTATGTTAAACCCATTTAACATAGCGAGACAGTTTTGAAAAAAAAAAACAACGGAGAAAGCAATATCTCCGTTGCTTTTTACAAACTGTCTCGCTATGTTAAAAGAGTTTAACATAGCGAGACAGCTTTAAAAAAAGCAACTGAGAATCTCCATTGTTTTTTTAAAGCTGTCTCACTATGTCAAACTCCTTTAACATAGCGAGACAGTGTGAAGCAACGGAGATCTTGCGTTCTCCATTGCTGTAAAAAAAGAGTGATAGTAATGGAAAAAGTCCGGGCAACCAGACCTTTTTCCATTAGTATAACTCTGATTTACAACGTGCACTCTGACCAATCAGTGTGCACGTTTTTGAATACTAATGGGGGGTCATTGTATAATGACCCATTTATTTCAGAGAATATATAGCAACCTGACATTTTGTTTTAATTCGTGGCAAATGTGTTAGCTTTAGTCTGTTCAGTAGCTTAATCAGAAAAATAAAAACACTAAGCTTTTTGTCAAAATGTAGAATAGCTCAATCAGACAGATATTGTCTTCTGTTAAGTACAGCCCCACACCAAAAAAAATATCAACTCTTTCCACATCATCTTCTAAAATTTCAATTACATCAGACACTGCCCACTGAAAGATTTTTTTATGCGCACCCATAACAGACACCAACCTGTTAAGAACATATTATTCCAGGGATAAAAATCCAAAAGGGGATATTCCAGGGTGAGACTGTTTCTGTTGCCCTTAGCCCATTAAACTGTCTGCTTAACAGATTAGGTCATGGCTATAATTTGGCTCCCAGAAAGCAAAAAATGTAAAGACTTCTCATCTTCTCTCTCAATAATTTAAAACTGTATAGCTCATCAGATGAGGAACTAAAAGCACAACTGCAAGTGGTCAGACTTTTTCAGATGATATATGAATGTCATTTGGGCCTGATAAATGTGCAAAAGCAATCTTTAAAACAAGAAAGCTGCAGTACCAAGAAAACCTCATTTGGGACAGGAATGTGCTATAAAAGAACTTGAGCGAGAGTGACTGTATAAATATTTGGGGACTGATGAAGCGTCAACAATAAAACATTAACAAATGCAAATAAAACTAAGGAATATTTTAAAAGACTTAAATTAATCCTGAAAACAGCGTTGACATCTAGGAACAAAATCCAAGATATAAACCAGTTTGATCCTCCTGTCCTAACTTACAGTTTTGGAGTGACTGACTGGCCCTAAAAGGGGCTGGATAGATTAAATATTAAAACAAGGATGCTTCATGCTCATCAAATGATTTATAAAAATCAGTGCATATCAAGATTATGCATTCCCCATTCTGAAGGAGGTATGGGCCTACGTGAAAGTGATTACATGTACAGATCTGCAACTGCAAATTAGATTAGCTTCCTAAACTATCAGTCCTAGTTACAGTGCAGTACTTTTTGCGTTTCTGCATTTGTTTTGATGCTGATAATACAAAAGCCTACAGTATGTGACACCTTGACCCAGAGTGACTAAGTTTGTAAGATCCTGACTGCCATCGGTATCCGTTTCTCTACTCCACAACGGACATTTTCTAGGAACCAGTGTGGCAGTAAGACAATGTGGTTTTGGAAATCGCAGGGCCCTTTCCAGGACACTCAGGGAGACTTTCCCTCTGGGGCTGAGGGGGATATAGTCAGAATGGTAAATGCTGTAAATAAGGCTGTGCATTTTTTTGGAGCCTTTCAAACAGTCCTTTGAAGGCTCTTTCTTGATGGCTGCTGCCACAACCAAGGCATTTACCAGGATTCTTTTAGACCAAAACTGTTTGTCAGCTGGGACACTTAAAATTTTATCAGCATGCTTGGGAAAGGGTTCTACTGCATCCGGCTCCTTCCAACCCCTCGAGGACATCAGCTGGATAAGCAGGTCAGCCAGGGGGGAAACCCAGGTGGCAGATGGGCCGGATCAGAAGCCTCCAACACCACCGACTCCTCTGAGGAAGGGGTTTGGGAGGACCATCCACCCTTCTGGTGAAGGATGTCAAGGATGGACCTTGTCGGACGGAGATCTTGGTGACCCTTCAACTTCCTTGAAGTTGGTATCTGTGGTAATGGATTCCATGGGAGAATCCACATGCCTCCTTTTGCACAGTCTCTGCTGGCAGACCTCCTCGGGAGTGGGTACTCTACAGAGGTGTTGGAATAAATCTGTGGATCCACCAAGGACGCAGGGTGGAGGCTTTCTGGGACCGGCTGTCCATGTGGTAGCTCATAAGATCTGTGCAAAGATGCAGACTGAGACAAGGGAAGGTCCATTACAGAAGGTGCCAAGGGTCTCTCGGGAGCAGAGAAAACTCTCTCCACCATCTCAAAAGTTGAAGGACTCCGAACAACCTGGGGCTGTCTCACTGGGTCCAAAGCCACTGGAGTACACACCTACCAGAATGGACGGGTCTCCCGTGCAGAGGGGGGAAGTCGGAGCAGAGCTGTCTAAAGCCGATGCTCCAAGGGAAGAAACAGTTCTGAGATCTCTGGAGTCAAAGTCAACCCCCAGAACTGGCCTCGACTCTCCGGTTTCAAGACACGTTTGGAACCAAAGCATCCGGAGCTGAGTAAGAAGGGGAGAATGCTGGAGGCGAGGAAGTAATTTCTATTGTCTCCAACACACGAGCGCAGAGACCCAATGGAACAGAAAACTCCGAAACTGAAGGACGGATCAGAACAGAAAACTCCGAAACTGAAGGACGGATTGGAGAAGGAGTTACAGGGTGGAACGGGGAGAGCCTACAGATCCGGAAGTGGATGGGGCAGACACAAGCCCTGTCCGTACCTGTGTCTCAAGGAGCTGCCTCATAAGCTTACAGACATCCCTAGAATACAGGCTTCAGGAATACCTAGACAAAGCAGAGGATCAGGGACGTGGAGACCTCTGGGAAGAACATGGAGATTGCCCACGAAGAGTCAGCAGAGATGACCCTGGCTCTGACACAGCTGGAGCAAACACCAGGGGAAGGACACACGGCCCCATGGTCTCACAGGAGAAATGGGGCAGAGGAGAGGAGGTGGTAAGAGAACTCGGGGCCATCCGGGAAGGTGCCAAAGACTTAGACTAATTACAGGGATTCTCCGAGGATGACTGCGAGGGCAACAGTCTCCTGGACTCCAGAGCCTCCTTGGGCTTCTTAGCCAGGGGTTGAGACCCAGAAGAAGAAGGAACCCCCGAGGTAGCGGAAGGAGGAAGCAACCCCTTTAAAATGAGCCTGCTTCTTCTACCAGCCAGAGCCCAGGGGTGAAAACCCCTACAGATGTCACAAGAGGCTTCCAAATGAAGAGGCCTCAAACAACAGATGCACTCCCTGTGGACGTAAGATAAATGGATCTTTCGCACACAGGAAGTGCATTTTTTGAAATCTAAATGCTTTTGCTCAGCATTAGGGAACAGAATAAGGGAAAAATTAAAGAGAAGAGGGTAAAAGAAGACAAACTTTTTTTTTTGTAACTAAGAAAGCCTAATGGATAGAGCCCCTAGAACTAGACAGAGAAGACAGAAGAAGAAAGGGAAGACAGGTAAATGTACAGAAAAGCAACTTATCAAAAACGCTGTGAGTAGAAGCTCAGGCAGAACTCGCTGCTACACCAAGTTCGGCAAACGAGATCTGGGGTTGCGTGGGGGGAGTGGGACATTATGGGTAGGCAGGAGGAGCTCAAATTTGGAATCTTGAACTGTGTGAAGGCAGCTGGTCAGTTCTGAGCATCGGAACTGAGTCCCTCAGGTGACTGGAATGAGTTGGACATCATCAGATTGGCTAGTCATGGTCATGCCTGACATTCAAGTTCAGCAGCCTTATGGACAGAGGGAAGAAACTTCTGTTCAGTCTAGATGTTTTGCAGTGTAAGCTGCGATAGTGCCTGCCCGAGGAGAGGCAGAAGTGCATGCCATGGGCAGGGTGAGTGGGATCATCGATTATCTTCCAAGTCCTTCCCACAGAGTCTTGTGCAGATCATCCATGGTTGGGAGCTAGGAACTAATGACTTTTTCCACTGTCCTTACTACCCTCAGGAGAGCCTTGCAGACAGATGCTTTGAGTTACCATACCAAACCAAGATGTTATTTGAGGGGATGCTGTCGATGGACCCCTGCAGAAGGCTTTGAGGATGGACTGAGACAGGTTTGCCTTCCTCAGTCTCCATAGGAAGTTTAGACATTGTTGTGTCTTCTTCACTGTGTGGCTAATATGAGTAGACCAGGATAGGTCATCTGATATGTGCACCCCCAGAAACTCGATGATTTTGACCCTTTCTACTCCCACCCCCATAATTTCCAGACGTTGATGCATCCATCTCCATAATAATAACATTGTTGGCCTGACTACACATAGAACAACCGACATTAGGATGAATGTTAATGTTGTCTCCAATGATGGACATGGTACCATGAACAAACCCACGAATGTGTTTTTTGAGAATTTGAATGTTGTTAGGGAGGTTGTTGATACTGATGCTAATCGCGTTGGACCTGACAATAATTCAAATGTTACAAATAATGTTTCAAACACTGATATTGTTAATAGTGTTGTTGACAATAGTGATGCTTTACAGTTGAGTAATGTCTCTAATGGTTTAGGTGAGTCCAATATATCGGATGGAGTTACATCACATGCATCTGTTTTACACACTGGTACACGTGATATTGAGCCAATAGTAAGAAGGACAACCACTTACATTCATCCTGCCACCTCAGTTCTTACCAGCCCCAATTCTAACACACAAACCATTCCATCTTCCAGTAATGTTTTTGACAACAGAAACCCTTTCCCCATCCGACAGTTTTCGAAGGAGGGGAGAACACGATCTATGAGCAGGGGACAACAGAAGAGGAAGCTCTCCCCAGATCGGCCCCAGAATCAGAACATCAAAAAGATGTGGGAAGTGAATAAAATGACATAATATTTAATTTATCAATGTATCGCTTGACTATTGAAGAGATGAATGTTATTTCTAAAGGGTTATCTTTCATTCCCACCACATATAGTAGTTATGATGAGACATTTAAAGATTTTAAACTTTTCATTAGGAATCTATCTTTACAGATAGAATTCCAAGGTAGTAACACATTTACTGATCAACAAGTAAGGAAACCTAGTACATATGTTCCACCCACCCATCCACTATTAGCAGCATACAGCAAACTAGTTGAGGATGACTTCTATCAGTTATACCAAAGTAAACATGGGTACAGGAAAGGACAGTATAATCTCACATACAGACAGAGAATGGCTTTAGATGGCCTGAGGAACAATCCGAATATTACCATCAAATCGGCCGACAAGGGTGGTGGTATAGTCATTATGGACACTTCCAAATATAGTGATAGTATGTTTGAGGTGTTGAATGATAATCATTTTTACACTCTAATATCATTAAGTGAAGTTAGTCATATCAACAGTAGGACACATAACATGTTAGTTGACTTATTAAGTAGTGATACCATAAGTTTTAAACTACTCCAATTTTTGGAAGTGCCACACCCCCTTATACCTAGTATACAGGGGCTTCCAAAGATTCACAAAGACAGGGTGAATCCACCCCTGCGACCGATCGTTGCAGGGAGAGGTTGGTCTACTGAACCCTTCTCCATCTACATAGAGAAGGAACTTAGGCCGGCAGTAAATGAGAATTTATACATCGTACGAGATACTAAACAATTTTTGTTGGATCTTCATGGGTCCATAAGCTCAATGCAGTTGGATACCGGACATATTTTTGTCACTATGGACGTTCAGTCCTTATTCACTGTTATTCCTAACTCTACTGGAATAGAAATGGTTGAGAGTTATATGAAGAGAATGTCCACTATGGGAGATAATAAGATAGAATTACTAATGAGTTTTCTAGAAGTTGTATTGGAATCTAATGTTTTTTGTTTCCAGGATAGAATCTTTTTACAGAAGGATGGCGTAGCAATGGGCACTTCCTGTGCCAATAGCTACGCCAACCTTGTAATGGCTGAATGGGAGTATAGATTCATGTTCCCTATGAGCTCCTATACTCGTCATGTTTTGTTCTACAGGCGTTTCATTGACGACCTGTTTTTTCTTTGGGCAGGCTCCACGGATGAACTGCAAGGATTCATCAGGGAGATCAATAATACCACCCATTTTCTTAGATTTACTGCAGAATGGTCAGTTACTAAAATCCCATTTTTAGATATATATGTTGAGAAATTGAGTGATGGGATGATTAATACAGGCCTATTTAGGAAAATAAGAAGTTATGTACCTACCATAACGTTCCATGTTAGTTGTCTTCTCTCGCCTTCTTTCTTGCTTGATGGGTTCGGAGCCGATCCCTCGGCTCCGACTCGGCACTTGCTTTAGCTCGAGAACTCCTTTTACCAGCTCGAGGCAGCCCCATATCCCATGATGCAAGGCAGGAAGTACCCAGATCTCGTTTGTTGACAAAAGGGCAATAACACCAAGCATAAAAATACTTCCCAAAGGAAGAAGAAACTTACAGATGGAAAAAGGACCAGGTTTGAATGGTCTTTAGCATAATAGTTTCTTATACAAGGTCTGTCCAGGCCAGGGGGAAGGAGGGAGGGTCGAAGAAAGAAGGCGAGAAGACAACTAACATGGAACGTTATGGTAGGTACATAACTTCTTAATGTTAAGTTGTCAATCTCGCCTTCATTCTTGCTTGATGGGACCGCCCCTAGCACCTCTATCCTGGGTGGCTCAATGGAACAAACTCTTGAGGACTGTAGAGCCAAAACTGGCTCTGTCCCTGGAGGCCAAGTCCAATTTGTAATGGGAAACAAAAGTGTGAGGAGTGGCCCAAGTGGCGCTGCACAAATAGTGTCCAAAGGCAGTCTAGCTTGAAAAGCTGTAGAAGTAGCTAAACTCCTAGTTGAATGTGCTTTAGGTTTTGAGCACAGCTGTTTTCCCCTGATCGTATAAATTTCAGTGATGACCGAAGAAAGCCATCTGGACAAAGTCACTTTAGAAACAGGAAGGCCTTTTTTATTATCCGCATAGGAAACAAGTAGTTGATCAGATTTCCTAAATTTTTTTGTTCTGTCCAAATAATATCTAAGCTGACGGTGGACGTCAAGATAATGTAGCTTTTGTTCAGCTCTATCTGAATAGTTAGGAAAAATACAGGAGATCAATGGAGTGATTCAGATTGTTTTTGAAGCGACCTTAGGTAAAAATGATGGATTAGTTCTCAAAGATACTCTGTCTTTGTGAAAAATCAAATAGGGGTCGAACCGAAGAGCATGAAGTTCAGACACCCTCCTGGCAGATGTAATAGCCACTAGGAATAAAGTTTTCCAAGAAAGATATTTCAGGGAACAAGAAACAGCTGGCTCGAAGGGGAAGAATCAAGGATGTCAGCACTAAATTTAGATCCCACTGAGGAGGAGGATTCCTGATTGGAGGCTTTAGTAGGAAAATTCCTTTCAAGAAGGCCCTGCAGAGCCTATGGGACATAATATTATGATCTGCTATCCCAACATGAAAATTAGAAATAGCAGCCAACTGAACTCTGACTGTGGAAGAAGAGGAGCCTGCATGAAAAATCTCTGCTAAGAAGTCCAGAACTGCCTGAACAGGGCAGTAAAAGGATCAATATTTTGGGCCTTAGCCCAATAAGAGAAACGTTCCATTTGCTTGTAAATCCTCCTGGTAGAGGATTTTAGTGAAGTTACTATGATATCTCTAACTGGGTTAGAGATCAAAGGAAGCCTGGCTAGGAAGGAAGTGGAGCAACCATGCTGTGAGGTTGAGAGAAGGGATTGACCGGTGCAGCTGACCGGATTGGTGAATCAGTAGATCTGGCACTGGGTCCAGATGCCACGGCTGCACCAAAAGGTGATGATGGAGGAACGGGAACCAAACTTGTCGAGGCCAGTAAGGGGCAATGAGAATCAATTTGGCTCTCAAAGCGGTAGCTTTCTGGATCACCTGAGGGATCAGAGGAAATGGGGAAGGCATAATGAAGTCCCTGGGTCCCATCCTGCGTGAGAGCGTCTCTGGGGGGATGGGCTGATAGACGGAACGCGCTCGAGACGTCTGGACATTTGCTGTTTTGGGGAGTAGCAAAAGATCGCAACATGGACGACCCCATTCCAGAAAAATCTCTTCCGCTATGGATTGCTTGAGAGACCACTCGTGAGGCATGAGAATAGCTCTGCTCAATCTGTCCGCTATAAAGTTGGTTTTCCCAGGGATATGCGTTGCTACCAGAAACCGATGAGAGGAGATCGCCCATTGCCATAGTCTGAGCGCTTCTCGACACAAGGGGTAGGACTTGGTTCTGCCCTGTTTGTTGATATACCAAACTACAGACATGTTGTCTGTGTGGACTGCAATTGTCCCTACGGGAAGAAAGTCGTTGAGGGCTTGCAACGCGTTAAAAGCACTGCTCTCATCTCCAGGACATTTATGTGCAGATGGTACTCGAACGGTTGCCACGTCCCATGAACCATCCTGCCCTGATAATGACCCCCCCCACCCGATCAGGGAGGCATCCGTGGTGACAGTGGCTATCGGGGACGGAGGTACAAAGCACCTGCCTTGGTGAACCTGAGACGATGTGATCCACCAAGCAAGATGTTCTTTGCATGTTTGTGTCACCAGAATCTGGTGACGCATTGGGAGTTGCTGGTATGACCACTGTGTGAACAGCATCCACTGAAGGAGGCGCATGTAGAATCGAGCCAAGGGGAGAAGAGTAATGGCCGCAGCCATGAGACCTAATACCTTTAGAACCATTCTGGCCTGTACTTTCTTGCTGGCCAGAATGATCCTGACATGAGTCTGAATGTCTGAAACTCTTTGTTCTGTAAGGGTAGCTGACATCCGAACAGTGTTTAAGTTTGCGCCTATGAAGGTAATAGACTGGCAGGGCGATAAGGATGACTTTTCAAGTTGACTGAGATGCCCAAATGAGAACAAAGGTCTATTGTGTAATCCCTGGCTTGTATAAGCTGATGCCTGGTGGTGGCTGACAGGAGCCAGTCGTCGAGATACGGAAACACCTGGAATCCTTGGCGTCTCAGGTGAGCCGTGACCACTGCCATGCATTTGGTGAACACTCTGGGGGCTGTAGTGAGACCAAAGGGCAGGGCTCTGAACTGGAAATGACTGGACCCCAGCCGAAAGCGGAGAAATCTCCTGGAGCGTCTGTGAATTTTGATGTGATAGTACGCATCCTGAAGATCTATTGAGCACATCCAGTTGTCCTTCTGTAAGAAGGGCAGAATTGACTGAAGAGTGACCATTCGAATCTTGTCTTCCTGACAGACTTGTTGAGTCTGCTGAGATCCAATATTGGTCTCCAGTCTCCCGTCTTTTGGGGACCAAAAAGAACCTTGAGTAGATTCCGGCTCTGAATGGTCTATTGTAACTGGCTGAATGGCTCTTTTTTGCAGTAGTTTTGCGATTTCTAACTCTGCAATGTCCCTTAGACCGGGTGGTACATCTGGAAGGGAACTTGAGGGGAAGGGACTTTCCTCGAAAGGAATTATGTAACCCTTGGATATGATCGACTGTACCCATTTGTCTTGAGTGAGGGAATGCCAGGCTTCTGGGTACAGTGATAATCTTCCCGACTGCCTCCAAGGAGGGACAGCCGGGCAACACCTCAGGGATGCTGAAAGGGCTTATCAGAGAGAGGCTCCCTGTTTCCCTGGTTCTTGGACCCCTCTGCCTCTAGAGCGTCTGTTGTTGTTACCCCTCTGCCTCTAGGGGTAAACTGACCACGTGAATCCGGCGTGACTCCTTGGGATTTACGGAACCACATCTTCCCACCCTTCTGTCCTTTGGGATAAGGCCTAGAAGGGGTGGAAAACGGACTCCAACAGCAGAAAGAGTCTTGCCGTCCTGCTCACACCTGGTCAAGGTCTCCTTCACCTGAGGGCCAAACAAAGCTGACCCATCAAAGGGAGAATTTGTGAAGGACGCCTTAAAGGGATCCATAAAATCACATAGCCGCATCCAGGCTTGGCGTCTAAGAGCCACACCTGTGCCTGCGGCTCTACTCGCTCCATCCGCAGCATAAGATATTAGCCGCATGGAGGAGTTAGCAATGGAATTGAGGGTTCCTAGCTGCGAAGCAATCTTTTCTTGAGCCCCTGCAGCTGTAGGATCCTGAACTACTTCTCCCAGCTCCTTCAGGATATCTCTCTGGAGTCTGGTGAAGTGACAAAGATAATTCAGCGAACGCATAGCAAAGGTCGCTGAGGAAAACATCCGCTTGCCGTACCTATCCATGGTCCTAGAGTCCTTATTAGGAGGATGGACGGGCACGGAAGGATCTGCAAGTTCCTTTTGGTGGCCGCAGCCACCACCATGGCATCAGCGGGGACACCCTTGGTAAGGAATTGTTTGTCACTAGGGGCAGTGATAAATTTAGAAGGCCTCCTAGGGACTGGCTCTACAGAGTCAGGAGCTGTCCACGCCTTCGTGCAATAACCTGCATAAGGGGTCGAAGGCGGAGACACCCAGGAGGTGGAGGGCCGAGATCCAAACGCCTCTAGGTATACTGACTCATCCTCAGAGGGATTGTTGGTGGGCCAGTTTCCCCTCTGATTTAGAAGTTCTAGGATGTCTGAAAAGGAGACATCCTCAGAGGGGATCTAGGGATCCCTCTGACTCATCAAAGTCAGTATCCGACGTGACAGACTCGGGAGTCTACATGCTTCCTCTTACAAGTCCTCTTCCTAGGAGGATCTCCCGAAACATCAGGAGAATCCTCGGAAGAGGGGGAAATTCCCAATGGGGAAACCTGAGGCGGAGGATCTCTGGGTCCTGTAGCAAGAGAAGTGGCAGAGATGTCAACAGGTACAATAGAGGGAGGAGCTACGGGAAGAGACTGCTGACTGATACCAGTGGCCAGTACACTCTTCATCACCTCGAATGCTCCCCTCCCAGGCAGGTCCGAGAGAACCCGCTCCAGGAGCTAGGAACTCCAGGGGCCACCGAAAGGGAAGTCTCCGAGGCAGATGTCGGAGCCGAGCTCACCAAGGCCGAGGCTCCAAGGGGAAGAGCGGGCTCGGACAAGGGTCGATGCCACTCACCCCTCGGAGGAGACCATGGAAGCCCGACCACGAATCCCTCTAAGGAAGAGGAGATAAGAGTAGGGGCTGAAGGGACAGAAGGAGGTATCCGTCCTCCAGCGAAGCAGTAACCATGCCGAAGACTCCAACTCCAAACTCTGGGGTAGAGTCGAAGGAGGAACTGTAACGGGGTGTGGACCAACAGTCGTCTGCTGAGACGGACTGTGTAGCATTTGGGCCAGTACCTGTGACTTGAGCAATCTACTGACCACTCTCTCTAGGTCATGATCTGACAACCTGGATGACCTTGAAGATCGGCTCCGATGGCTCCGTTCCGATAGAAGAGGCGAAGCCGGAGCCGAAAGTATCGGCTCCAAGGAAGGAGACCTCGACCTCTTCCTGGAATGGGCCATCGGAGCCGATACTACTGATCCTGTCGGCACCGATTTCTCGGAGCCGGCAGAACGTCTCGATGTATCGGCTCCAGCCGGAGCCGATACAGCTACCAAGGTAACGGTGTCGGAGCCGACACCGATGCCTGTGCCACATGGGTGTCGGAGCCGACCGGAGCCGACACCGATGCCCGTGCCACGTGGGTGTCGGAGCCGATCGGAGCCGACACCACAGTGGTCAAAGCAGATTCGGCACCGATAGCCATCGGCGCCGAAAGCTTTGTGGATCCAGAATCGGCTCCAGCCGGAGCCGATCTCGACTCTATACGAGTCGGAGCCGAGGCCGCAGGCTTAGAAACAGAAGCCTGGGCCTTGGCAGTTTTGGTTGATTTTTGTGGAGCCGACTTAGCCGGAGAGCCCTCCGGCAAGAAGACCCCTGAGAATCAACTTATTTCTCTCCTGCAGGACTCTCTGGCTGAAGGAGTGACAAATAGCACAGGAGTCCTGCAGGTGAAGAGGGCCCAAACAGTACAGGCAAGAAGTGTGACCGTCTGTCAGAGACATCTTCTGACAGCACGAGTCACACTTCTTAAAACCTGAAACCCTCTCCTTAGACATGGTGCCTAAACACAACACACACACACACCAGTCAAAATAAATTAAACTAATACCAAGAGGTATTTAGTAAAAACACCAACACACACACCCTAACAGGGGGGGGATGGGATAGGGAAAATTGACTGACTAAAAAAATTAAAAGAGACAGGGATTTCTGTCAGAAAAAGGTTAAAATTAAATTAAACTATCAAAAATATTAGTTTTAACTAAAAGAAGGGGCTTAAATATCACAAATGTGAACTACTTACCAGGAGCTGGTAAAGAGAAGACCTCCCAAGCGAAGCGGCAAACGAGATCTGGGTACTTCCTGCCTTGCATCATGGGATATGGGGCTGCCTCGAGCTGGTAAAAGGAGTTCTCGAGCTAAAGCAAGTGCCGAGTCGGAGCCGAGGGATCGGCTCCGAACCCATCAAGCAAGAATGAAGGCGAGATTGACAACTTAACATCATGTTATAAGAATACTTTGCTACATCGCCATAGTATGCATCCTGGATATACATATAGGAATATAGTTCGAGGGCAAGCCATGCGGATATCTAGATACCATCCTGTAGGTATGGATTTTAGAGAAGGCATAATTGACTTAGAACATAAGTTAAAGACACGAGGGTATAGTAAATTAGATTTTGAAAGTGGAACATTAGATATTGATAATCTGAGACTTAGTTCAGCTGCCCCCTATTTTTCCAGTAGAGCAAACCACGATGCCAATGTCATCATGGCAGATCATGAACATCATGATATTATTAGCACAAGGGAGACCATATATCCTATCTTTTATACGAAAGATATAGGTATGATCAAGGATATAGTAATCACCCATTGGCACATTCTATCAGTTGATCCAACCATTAGAGATGTGTTAGGAGACGGACCGAAATTTGTTTATAAAAATAAAATGAACCTTAAGAGACTTTTATGTTACCCGAAGATGGAACCATTAGATACCATCAGAGGACAATGTTTCACATCTCCTTGCAATAAATGCAAATTTTGTTCATTTATTAGTTCTGATCCTGCCTTCATACATCCTTCTGGCTTAGGGAGATTTACAGTACAAGCAAAAGGAGACTGCATGACTAGTGATGTGGTCTATCTAGCATCGTGTGTTCAGTATTCTATGTTGGCAAAACCAATCGATGCCTTAGGGATAGAATGCGTGAGCACGTTTATCATATGAGGAAGAGATCAGCTAACAATGCCTTGGCAAAACATGTTAGTGAACAAGGAATGGACCATATGTTTAAATTTAGGATATTGGAAAGAATACATAACACCATTAGAGGGGGTGACATTCGCACATACACAGAATCTAGGGAGACTACTTGGATTATGAGACTTAGATCAGACATGTTGCCAGGTTTGAATGGCAAAGTGCCAGTACAACCTTTTCTGAGGATGAGGAGATTGAAATAGTGATGGAGCATAATGTTTTATGTTTACCATGACCCAAACCTGATCTCATATATCTCTGGCATAATGTTTACATTATTACTACTATCAGTATCATTGATACATTTACATACACCTGAGTATTTATACAGCTAAGAATTTTGTTGACATATGTTTTTGAAGGCAATATGTATTAGCTATGTTCAATATATAGTTATAGTTTTTATAGTAATGATTATATTTTATGTTTATTAAGTATTTATGATTTATTATATGCATATTTTAGATTATATTAATTGATTATGTTTTTAACCATGTATTTAGGAAATGTTATTTAATGGTTGGTATATATCTTTAAGGTTTTGGGAATTCTTCCCGCCAAGATGACTATTTAAACTAACTGTAAAATGTTCACAACAGGTCTGATGAAGCTATTGGCGAAAGCGCTTACCTGTAGTGCACTAATAAACTCAGTTAACCTTTTTATGTGATTAGAGCTTCAGTTTGTTCCTGCATCTACGTTTTGGAAGTATTTATAGCTATATGTTTTTTTGGCAACCCTTCATTGTTTTGCTCTCGCTTTATGTGATTTATTATTGGTTCTTACATTGGGCTTTAACAGCGAGAGCATTAACTCTTCGTGGAATTTTACTGTTTACAAATAACAGTATGTTTTAAAACTTTTTCTCTTAACAGTGCTGTGACCTATAAGGAGAGTCAGTGGCAAATCTGGCTATTTTGTTACAACAGGAGTCAAGTTTGGCTAATCCAGTCTTTCTAAAATTAATGAGAATTGGAGAGGCATACAAGAGTGTTGAGAGGAGATGTGTGCATGCAATGGTAGATTTTGTGTTTTTAGTGAGAAACTGCTTGTTTCTATACAGAACTCCAAGTTTTTTTATGACATTTCTTTATGGTCGGTCTGGGAGATGTAAATATCAAATTACTGTCAATCTGTATGCATAATAACTATGGTGTGGATTACAGAGAGTGGTTTTATTCATAGACACGATATTAAATGAGGGATTAGTTGCAGCAGATCTTGTAAGGCCAGAAAAGCAAAAGCTTAGTTTTGTTTGTATTTAATATTAGTTGGGATTTGGTAAGCCGTGCTTCAACGGAAAGAAGAGAGTCTTCAGTTAGTGTGCAAAGTTCTTGTACGGAGGAAGTGGCGCATATTAGTATAGAGTCATCTGTGCATTGGATGACAGAAGCTTGTAAAGCAGAAGTATGGAGACTGTTAGTAAAAACAAAGAACAATAGGGGTCCCAAGATGGAGCCTGAGGGAGCTCCTACGGTGACTGGAAGAAGAGGGAGAGGTCCTGCTGTCAGTGAACTGCTTGCTGCTGACCTTCTAAATACCCTTGGAACCAAGCAGCAGAGGATTTACACAGATTTAGATCAGAAAGAACATTAATAAGTTGACTATTTGAGACCAGGCAGAAAAACTTAGAAGATACACATATAAATATAAAGGAAAAGTACAAAATAAGCAATTTAGTGATGGCTCCAAAAAGTTTTATAGAGAATTGGGAAACAAGGTAAAAGGAATTGAAAGACCGCCAAAAAAAGAAGAAATATATGCATTTTGGAGGAGTATCTATGAAGATCCTGTGGAACACAACAAAGATGCTAAATGGATAAAAGAAGTAAAAAAAAGAAAAAGAAATTTAAAGGTACAGAATATGAAATGGGATGAAGTAACAGCCAGAGAGAGATTGAAATAAAGTTAAGAAAAGCCTCTAACTGGAAAACCCCAGGCCCAGATGGAGTACATAACTTTTGGTTAAAAGTATGAACATCTTTGCATGAAGACCTAGCCATGAGTAAGAATTATTTGTATGTGCACCCCGAACAGACACCAATCTGGATAACAACAGGTAAAACGATGATCCTACTTAAGAGTCAACCTGCAAGCTACCCTAAAAATTAGAGACCAATAACTTGCCTTCAGACAACATATAACTACACACGGGAATTGATGCCGATAGACTTTATAGTCATTTAGAAGACAGTATGGCATGGATTGACTACAACAAAGCATTTGATAGTATCCCTCATTCATGGATAAAAGTGTTCTTAAAAATGTATGATACACACCTTACACTGATTGATTACATTACAGTGACCATAAAAAATAGCAAACCACTTTGCAATTAAGTCATGATAAAGGACAAATTATTATCCCAGGGATAAAAATTCAAAGGGGGATATTTCAGGGTGACTCTCTGTCACCATTGCTGTTCTGCCCTGCCCTTAACCCATTAAGCTGTTTACTTACCAGCTTAGGTCATGGCTATAATTTGGCTCCTAGAAAACAACAGTCTAAAGACTTATCTTCTCTGTCGATTTAAAACTGTATAGCTCATCGGATGAGGAACTGAAAGCACATCTGCAGGTTGTCGAAACTTTTTCAGATGATATTAGAATGTCATTTGGCCTTGATAAATGTGCAAAAGCAACCTTTAAAGCAGGAAAACATCAGTTTGAGAAAAGAATGTGATATAAAAGAACTTGAGCAAAAGGGAGTGTATAAACACTTGGGAATTGATGAAGGATCAGCAATAAAACATGAACAAATGCGAGTAAAACTTAGTAAGGAATATTTTAGAAGACTTAAATTAATTCTGAAAACAGTATTGACATCTAGGAACAAAATCCAAGCTATAAACCAATTTTCTCTTCCTGTCTTAACTTACAGTTTTGGAGTGATTGATTGGCCCCAAAACGTGTTGGATAGATTAGATATTAAAAAAAGGAAGGATATTGCATGCTCACCAAATGATTTATAAATAAAAATCAGTGCATAACAAGATTATATATTCCCCATTCCGAAGGAGGAATGGGTCTCCTTGAAACTGATTAGATGTATAGATCTGCAATCGTGGGACCCCGCACATATCTGCTGACCTCAAAGGACCCAAACGTAGTGAAAGTTTTGAAACATGAGGAGAATAAATCAAAGATGACTTCTCTACTTAACATAGCAGAAACATATTGGTGTCAAGCAGGAAAGGAAATGAAACCAGAAGTAGATAAAAATCAGGCAGCAACTGAATGTGCCAAAAAAAAAAAAAGGTGAATGATCAGATGACAAGTCAAAAAAAATGTGGCAATTGCATAGATATAGTTGCAAGTATAGAAAACTTCTGGAAGAACATCATGTTGATCAGGAACGAATGCAGGAATGGTTAAGGAGAGGTGAATTCGAACCAACAGATAAGAGGTTAATACTGGAGGCACAAGATAGTGAGTTACATACACGTTGGTTTACAAAGTCCATTGAATATGTGGGAGAAATAGACAAATGTAGGTTTTGTAAAACCGAATTGCAAACTGTCGCACAACTAGTTGCTGGTTGTGACATACCAATGGCAGAAGGACTGTATAATGAAAGGCATAATAATGTGGCAAGACTGCTGCTCTGGGAATTGTGCAAACATTATGGTGTTGAAGTGGCTGAAAAACACTGGAAACATGAGCCACAAAGCATCATAGAAAATTAGAAGTTATGTACCTACCATAACGTTCCATGTTAGTTGTCTTCTCTCGCCTTCTTTCTTGCTGGATGGGTTCGGAGCCGATCCTCGGCTCCGACTCGGCACTTGCTTAGCTTGAGAACTCCTTTTACCAGCTCGAGGCAACCCTATATCCCATGATGCAAGGCGGGACTACCTCAGATCTCGTTTGGTAGCTAACATACCCTGCTAAAGACTAACCTAGTAGAACTAGGAACACAAAAATTCCTAACACAGGACTCTTCTATTGAAGACTCAGGAGGGAACAACCTGAGAAGAGGAAACTCTTCAAGATCTGTCCAGGCCAGGGGGAAGGAGGGAGGGACGCAAGAAAGAAGGCGAGAGAAGACAACTAACATGGAACGTTATGGTAGGTACATAACTTCTAAATGTTAAGTTGTCAATCTCGCCTTCATTCTTGCTGGATGGGACCGCGTCCCTAGCACCTGTATCCCGGGTGGCTCAATGGAACAGACTCTTGAGAACTGTGGAACCAAAACTGGCCCTGTCTCTGGCCCTGTCTCTGGAGGCCAAATCTAACTTGTAATGAGAGACAAAGGTATGAGGAGTGGCCCAAGTAGCTGCTGCACAAATGGTATCAATGGGTAGTCTATCCTGAAAGGCTGCAGAAGTGGATAGACTCCTGGTTGAGTGTGCTTTCGGTTTAGAAGGTAGTTGCTTGCCTCTGAGTGAATACACATATGAAATGGTGGAAGACAACCATCTGGATAAGGTCACTTTAGAAACTGGGAGACCTTTCCTGTTTTCTGCATAGGAGACAAATAATTGGTCCGATTTCCTGAATTGTTTCGTTCTATGCAAATAGTACCTGAGCTGACGATGGACATCCAAAAAATGAAGCTTTTGTTCAGCTCTGTCAGAATAATTTGGGAAAAAGACTGGTAGATCTATGGATTGATTAATATTAGTTTGAGAAACAACTTTGGGGAGAAAGGACGGGTTCGTTCTTAAGGATACCCTGTCCTTGTGAAAAAACAAGTAAGGGGAACGGATGCAGAGAGCTTGAATTTCGGAAACCCTTCTTGCTGAAGTGACAGCCAGTAAGAATATAGTTTTCCAGGTCAATAACTTCAAGGAACATGAGGAAGACGGTTCGAAGGGTGGTAAAATCAAGGATGCTAACATTAAATTCAGATCCCATTGTGGAGGAGGATGTTTTATTGGCGGTTTCAGAAGAAAAACTCCTCTCAGAAAGGCTTTGCATAGCCTATGTGACATAATGTTATGATCTTGTAATCCAACATGATATTTGGAAATAGCCGCCAGTTGAACTTTGACTGTTGATGAAGAGGATCCTGACTGAAAAACTTCAGCCAGGAAATCTAAAACAGAATGCACAGGAGAAGTAAAGGGATCAATGTGCCTGGAGTTTGCCCAAATGGAAAAATGTCGCCACTTGCTAGCATACACGGTTCTGGTGGACGACTTCAAAGAAGCTACTAAAATATCTCTGACAGGATCAGAGATCATAGGAAGCCTGGCTAGGGAAGGAAGTGGAGCAACCAAGCAGTGAGGTTGAGAGAATGAATGGCCCGGTGCTGTTGACCCGACTGGTGGATCAAAAGATCCGGAACTGGGTCCAGATGCCAAGGCCGCACCAGGAGGTGACGATGCAGAGTCGGGAACCAAATTTGTCGAGGCCAGTAAGGGCAATGAGAATCAACTTGGCCCTCAAAACGGTGGCTTTCTGAATGACTTGTGGAATCAAGGGAAAGGGAGGAAAAGCGTAAAGAAGTCCCCGGGGCCAATCCTGGGTTAGAGAGTCTCTCAGGGGTTGGCCTGGAAGGGGAAAGAGGGTGAAAAAGTCGGGGCACTTGTTGTTTTGGGGAGTAGCAAAAAGATCGCAACAAGGTGTGCCCCACTTCAGAAAAATCTGGTCCACAATAGATTGATTGAGAGATCACTCGTGAGGCATGAGAATGGCTCTGCTCAGCCTGTCCGCCAAGAGGTTGGACCTGCCGGGGATGTGCGTTGCTATCAGAAACCGATGAGAGGAGATTGCCCATTGCCAAAGTCTGAGAGCTTCTCGACACAACGGATAGGACCTGGTCCCGCCCTGCTTGTTGATGTACCAGACCACGGACATGTTGTCCGTTTGTACTGCAATAGTCCCCGCGGGAAGAAAGTCGTTGACGGCTTGCAACGTTAAAAGCACCGCTCTCATCTCCAGGACATTTATGTGCAGATGGTATTCTATGGGTTGCCACGTCCCGTGGACCATCCTGCCCTGATAATGCCCCCCCCACCCGATCAGAGAGGCATCCGTAGTGACTGTGGCAACCGGAGGAGGGGGAACAAATGGTCGGCCCTGGTGAAGGAGAGGGGAAGATATCCACCAGTTCAGATGAGCTCTGCACGATTGTGTGACTAAGATTTCGTGTTTCATCGGAAGACTGTGGAACGACCACTGAGTGAATAACATCCACTGCAGCAGACGCATGTGGAAGCGAGCCAGTGGTAGAAGAAGAATGGCCGCAGCCATAAGACCTAGAACTTTCAGAATCAATCTGGCTTTGACTTTGCTGCTCTGCAATAATATCCGAACGAATTTTTGGATGTCCAGAATTCTCTGATCTGTTAGTCTGGCTGACAACTTGACGGTGTTTAATTCTGCGCCTATAAAGGTGATAGATTGGCAAGGCCGCAGAGAAGATTTTTCGAAATTCACTGAAATTCCCAAACTTTTGCAAAGCTGCAGAGTGTAGTCTCTGTTCTGAAGAAGCTGATGCCTGGTGGTGGCGGAGAGGAGCCAGTCGTCCAAATAAGGAATCACCTGGAATCCTTGACGTCTCAGGTGAGCTGCGACCACTGCCATGCATTTGGTAAACACTCTGGGGGCTGAAGTGAGGCCAAAGGGCAGGGCTCTGAACTGATAATGACTGGTCCCTAGCCGAAAGCGGAGAAACCTCCTGGAGCGCCTGTGGGTCTTTATGTGATAGTACGCATCCTGAAGGTCTATCGAGCACATCCAGTTGTCCTTGCCCAGAAAGGGCAAAATGGACTGAAGCGTGACCATCCGGAATCTTGCCTTCTTGACAAATCTGTTTAGATTGCTTAGGTCTAGTATAGGTCTCCAATCTCCCGTCCTTTTGGGGACCAAAAAGAATCTGGAGTAGACGCCGGATCCTACTTGGTCTGCTGGAACAGTCTGGATGGCTCTTTTTTGTAGGAGCTTTGTAACCTCCTGTTCTGCCAAATCCCTTTGACCGGGTGAGATGTCTGGAAGGGATTGGTGAGGTACGGGATACCTTTTGAAGGGGATTTTGTAACCCTCGGATATTATCGACTGTACCCACATCTCTTGTGAAAGGGAACGCCAGGCTTCTGGGTACAGCGAAATCCTTCCCCCGACTGCCTCCAAGGGTGGACAGTCGGGCAACACCTCAGGGGTGCTGAAAGGGCTTCTCAGTAAGAGACTCCCTGTTGCCCTGGTTCTGAGGACCCCCTCTGCCCCAGGGCGGCGTTTATTATTGTTACCCCCTCTGCCTCTGGGGGTAAACTGCCCACGTGTGTCCGGCGCTGCTCCTTGGGCTTTGCGGAACCACATCTTTCCTCCCTTCTGACCCCTTGGGGTAGGGTCTAGAAGGGGTGGAAAAATGGACTCCAACGGCAGAAAGAGTTTTGCCGTCCTGCTCACACCTGGTCAAGGTTTCCTTCACCTGAGGTCCGAACAAAGCCGAACCGTCAAAGGGGGTATTGGTGAAGGACGCCTTAAAGGGGTCCGCAAAATTACAAAGCCGCATCCAGGCTTGACGTCCAAGAGCCACTCCTGTGCCTGCGGCCCTTTTCGCCCCATCGGCTGCATAGGATATGAGCCGCATGGAGGAGTTAGTTAAGGAATTCAGGATTGCTAGCTGTGAGGCAATCTTTTCTTGAGCCCCAGCAGCAGAAGGATCCTGGACCACTTCACCTAGTTCCTTGAGAATATCTCTTTGAAGCCTGGTAAAGTGACAAATGTAGTTCAGCGAACGCATAGCAAAGGTCGCTGAAAAAAACATCCGCTTTCCATACCTGTCCATGGTCCTAGAATCTTTGTTAGGAGGATGGACAGGTACTGAAGGATCCGCAGTTCCTTCTTGGTGGCCGCCACCACCATAGCATCCACAGAGACGCCCTTGGAAAGAAACTGCTTGTCTGCAGGGGCAGTGATAAATTTGGATGGTCTCCTGGGAACCGGTTCCACAGAATCTGGAGCTGCCCACGCCTTCCGAGCCACTACCTGCATAAGTGGGTCGAAAGGCCGAGACACCCAGGAGGTGGAGGGTCGGGATCCAAAGCCTCCAGGTATACCGACTCATCCTCGGAGGGGTCAATGGAGGGCCAATTCCCCCTCTGTTTGAGGAGCTCAAGGATGTCTGAAAAGGAGACATCCTCAGAGGGGGACCGTGGGGAACCCTCCAACTCATCTAAGTCGGTATCAGATGTTGTAGACTCAGGGGAGTCTGTGTTTCCTCTTACACATCCTCTTCCGAGGAGGTTCCCCTGCAGGATCAGGAGAAACCTCGGAAGAGGAAGATATTCCCAATGGGGACACCTGGGGCGATGGATCCCTGGGCCTGGGAGCAAGAGGCTGGCAAGAGGCGTCTACAGGCACCGAAGAGGGAGGAGCTAATGGGATGGACCGTTGACCTGGCTCAGATGCCAGGACAGTCCTCATCACCTCAAAGGCTCCCCTCCCCGGGAGGCCGGAATATTCCCGTTCCGAGGAAATAGGAATTCCCGGCTCCACTGAGAGGGAAGGCTCCGAGGCCGATGTCGGTGCCGAGCTCACCAAAGCCGAAGCTCCGAGAGGGAGAGCGGGGTCGGACAAGGGTCCGATGCCACTAGCCCCCTCGGAGCCGACAAGGGAAACTCGACGACCGGATCCCTCCAAGGAAGGTCTCATGGAAGAGATCGGAGCCGAAGACGATGGAGCCGAAGAGGGATGTATCGGTTCCGGCGCCGACACGGTCGCTGTCCCGAGAAGCTCCGGCTCCGAACTCTGGAGGGGAGTCGGAGGAGGAAGTTCAAGGGGTAAAGCAATAGCCGAAGTCTGCTGAGACAGGCTATGGAGCATTTGGGCTAGTGCCTGTGACTTCAACAGCCTGCTTACCACCCTCTCTAAATCGTGGTCAGACAGCCTGGAAGATCTCGAAGATCGGCTCCGATGACTCCGCTCCGACAAAAGAGGAGACCCGGAGCAGTGGATACTCCAACGAAGGGGACCGAGATCTCTTCCTGGACGAAGTCATCGGAGCCGACGTCCCCTGAGTTCCAGATGGAGCCGAAGGCTTCTCGGCTCCGATACTGGATAATATGTCGGCTCCAGCCGGAGCCGACAAGGCAACAGTAGATTGGGTGTCGGAACCGACACTACTACTTTAGAAGAAGAAAGATTGGCTCCGGCCGGAGCCGATCTCGACTCCGAAGGAGTCGGAGCCACCGGAGAAGGCTTAGAAGCTGTAGCCTGAAACTTCGGTGGCTTAGAAGGTTTACTAGACCCAGTTTTAGTGGGTGAACCTTCTGGCTTTAGTAAGCCACGAAGGATCAATTTATTCCTCCTTTCCTGCAGGACTCTCTGGCTAAAAGAATGACACAAAGCACAGGAGTCCTGCAGGTGCAAAGGCCCCAGTAAACACAAGAAGTGTGACCGTCTGTCAGAGACATTTTCTGACAGCACGAGTCACACTTCTTGAAGCCTGAGACCTTGCCTTCCTTAGACATAGTCCAAGAAGAAATAATACTCACACACACCCCAAACAATCACACAATTAATCCCAACAAACACAGACACACAGTTAGGGATTAAGAAGGGGGCCTAGGCCTAACTGAAAAAATCTTTAAACTTTTTATAAAAACTAGAAGTTTTTAACTAAATGGGGAAATAGGGTGGGCTGTAGAACACTACACACTATAAAAAGGAACAAGGGAGAGATAAAACCCTGACTAAGCTTTTGAAAATTCCAACTTACCTCAGCTGGCAAAAAGGAGACCTCTTTCGCAAAGCGGCAAACGAGATCTGAGGTAGTCCCGCCTTGCATCATGGGATATAGGGTTGCCTCGAGCTGGTAAAAGGAGTTCTCAAGCTAAGCAAGTGCTGAGTCGGAGCCGAGGATCGGCTCCGAACCCATCCAGCAAGAATGAAGGCGAGATTGACAACTTAACATTGAAGTCTACATCACATGGGATCATCCAGTAGCAACAGTTCAAAAGAAGAAACCCGATATAGTGGTACAGGAAAAGAAGACAAAAGTAGCATTGATCATTGAAATCACCACACCCAGTGACCTACAGTGTCCTGAGCACAGAGGGGCACAAAGTTATAAAATATCAGGATTTGCAAGCAGAAATGAGGGCAATGCAGAAGAAAAATACCCATATAGTTCCTATAGTAGTAGGCGCAACGGGTCTTATAAAAAAGAATCTAAAATCTTATTTGGATATGCTACCAATACATGCAACTCCATAGGAATTACAGGAGTGGTTACTGGGCACACATTGCGGCTGCTGTGAAGGGCACTTTTGGCTGACATTAGAGAGAGTGAAAATGATACTAATTTCATGAACTTTAATCGTACTTTGACTTAGGAATGGGGTCCACTCCCGTCATGGTATTAGAAACCCAAGAGATTTGGAGAAATTAAAAACGGTGAGACCATATCAAAGACCTTAGAAAGATCCAAACAGATAGTAGATACAAATTTACCATTGTTTCTGTGATAGTTAATTGTATTGATGAAAGGCATTAAAGCAATGGTTGTGCTGTGAAAAGGCTGAAAGCCATGTTGAGTGCTTGACAAAAGATTATGAGTATGTAAGTGGTCCATTATCTGAGAATGTATGCATCTCACTCTGATTTTGGATAGAGTGGACAGAATAGCAATTAGCAGTAGTTTGGTCAGCTCAGTGGAATCACCCCTTTGTGTAGTGGGATAATAAGGGAAGTTTTATAAATTACAGGGACTAAATTTTCAGAAATAGATCTATTAATAAGAACACGTTTCAAAGACATGCATCTGGAGCATTTCTCCCTGGGCCTCCACTGAAAATTGGCTTCATTCCAAGTCGGACATTTCCAGTAAATAAATGTTAAATAAATACAAAATGACTGATGTCTGCTGGATGAGTTCCCCCCTCATGTGGACACCCAGGAGCACAACCTCATGGCCTGCCACATCTCGGTGTGGATATCTAAAACACTGACATAGTAGTAGTAGTAGAAGCAGTGCCACTATGGGAGCGTGATTGGGCACAGCCACATCAGCTAACATCAGATGATGTGGCTGACCAACTCCCACGTGGATGCCGTCACCCCCCCCCCCAGCAGACGTTCCATCACAGATACTGCCTGTTCCAATGTGTCATTCCTCCTATCCATTGAATCAGCAACTTGGTGCAGGCAGTCAAGCATGTCAGCCTGTGCCACACCTACAACCCTATGCATTTTTATGGAGGACCTACTGGAATGTGCCTCTGCTTCCATGGCAGCCTTAAACATATGTCGAGTGGCACAGGAAGACACACCTGTATCAAGAGAAGGATGGACAGCAGGCCTCCTCAGAGCACCCCTAGCAACCCTCTTGCGTGGCACCTTGCCCACACTTTGGCTATGGCCAGAGTCGACAAGCAATGAAGTCACAGTAACCACATTTCCCTGATCGAGTGTCTCACCCACCACCTCTCCAATGTCTGAGGGGCTAACTGGAATGGGTTGGCATAGGCATACTGGCTGTGTCTAATGGAATTACAGCAGAAGGGTGAATGTCAACATCAGTATCAGATTCAACCTCTGCAACCCTGACTGTGCCTGTGTTTGGCCAGCAGGGTCTATAGATACTCTGACATCAGGTGGTAAGCAACAAGCACAGGAAAGACGTTAATACCTACACAACTACAGCCAAATATAAGCTAACTAACAGTGGTGTCACTATCACAGACAGTGCAGCAATACACACAACAGTCCTGACAACCACATCACACATATGGATAAAATTAATTATTCTTTGAACTGCTCATCACTACTGACATAAACATGTTTGGCTTACCATGTGCAGTTGATACTATGCTTCCCATAGAAGATGGTCCTGGAAGTTGTTAAGCAAAAGTTAAGGACACCATCATCACAATTAACAGTAACACAGAGGGTTAAAACTTTCTGTCCTTTATATGCCCATTAATGATATTTTTAACAACAATTTGGATGACACGTCCACCCTAAGCTCATGTATAATCAACCAGAATGCGTTGGTAATTATATCAATACCCCCCCAAGCGAATTTAATATTAAACATAACGTAAGTATTCCTATCACTATTTTACTATACAAGAAGTATTTAACAATTGAGATAGGGAAGCCTACCTGGAAGCCCCTCCTGGGACATACCTGTCCTCCCTGAAATAGCAGCACCAATGTCAATGACATGTTGTTGTGCACTTTCCAGTGAGCTGTCTGTATCCCTGACAGTGGACAGGAGCTCTTCATTTGCTGTTAGTGGTGGCTCTGTAGCAGCATTGCAGCTGCTGTCCTCTGTGCAGATAAAATCATGTCAGTAGCTTTATGATGCACCTGATCATATGTCCTGCTGTGGCTGCCTACTGCATTCACATCAGGAATTATCTGTTGCCATATTTGCATTCTGCCTGACATATCACCACCAAGACGCCTAAATGCTACCACAATGACTTCATTTTCAGGGTGTCTGAAGGGGAGTTTTCTGGACTAGGCCACCTAGGTGACATAAAACAGAAAAGGATAATACACAAGTATCACATAAATAAAAGTACTGCTTAGATAGATTTTATTTATTTAACATTTGTTAACTGGGAAGGTCTGATTAGGACACAGCCTATTTTCAGCGGAAGCCCAGGGAGAAATACTTCAGATGCATGCCTTTGGAATATAACCCACAAAGAGTAGTATTTCACCCTTACCCACTGGAGAAACATGAAACAATCAAGATATTCAAATATATAAAAAAAAAAAGAAATTGTGTGGTTGTAACATATTACAATCACACACAAAAAAGAGATGGATCCAAAACAGAGAGAGTAACAGCAGCAAAAATCTTGTTTGTGCTAATCCAGAAATGCAACTTTGCTCCCCCATCCCCAAAACAACACACAAATGACATTTTGCTAACAAACTATCAACGAAATGTTAAAAGTGCTATCAAACTGCCTCCGAAACATGTGTACACACTTAGCATAGAACATTCAATTTTAAGCCATTGCCAGTAATGTCTACCTGTGGCCCGCACACCCCTAGAGGTGTGTATGCTCCATTCTAGAAGGCTTACATCATGTGTCATTGACAATATAGTACATTTACATTTCATGGAAATAACAGTAGAAGAGTGCACATAAAAAAAGTTGCAACATTAGCACCTGTGATGACAATTAAGGCTGTATATCTGAGAAAGTGAAATGCCCTAACAAACATGCTCATGCCACCAGTACACTTCTAAGAAATGCATAAAAATAAAAATAGCATTTGCTAATGCATATAAACAGATATTTCTTACTGACATTTCAGCATATTCATGACATAGTTGAAAAATACAGCATACCTTTACCAAGGCCAGTAGTCTTCTGTGTAGATAAATCCCAAAGAAATATATTCTTCTGTGCTACCCACATAAACAAGTCTCTTCCCCTTCAGGTTCCCTAGCTACACAGTTCTCAATTTATGGTGTAGATTCAGGCCTGTGAGCATGGTGAACATGCAAATGAGGTGTAAATTCAATAGAATTGCTGAATCCCAAATACTTGGCTCCATGTATCAGATGTAAACATAGTGCAGGCACACACTCAGTATTTGTTACCAACAGATTGCAACTGTGAATGACTACTGGTACAGAGAAGGAAAACATAACAGCAATTCAGATTCCCCTACCTCAAGTGGGTGTGTCAGCCAGTTTAGACTTGGAAAGTGTAGCATTATATAAAGCCCCAGGATTCAATAATGACTACAATGAGTGTACATTTAGAGTATACTGTTCTGAATGAACAGACAAGCCATAACTCACACCTTTATCCTCCTAGTTTTAGTTTCCCTACTGATAATCTTGCAGCTTTAAATATTGACAGGGATTCATAAAGGTTACCACAAAGTGCAGACTGCATGTACACTTAGTGCAATCCTTCTGAGTGACTAGAAAGCACTAAAAATGTGATAAGAATTTTACTGAATACATATTGTGTACACTGTGTTCACATAGTGTAGGCTTTATTGAATCTGGCCCATGGTCTTAAATACAAGTAAGCAGCACACATTTCACAGTTTCTGTTCATTAACATCCAACTTTCATTTGTTGACAGCTGTACATTATTGCCATTTAATATCCTCACATATTTTAAGCACAATGATGCAAAAGACCTTACAGACTACACGTCTCAGATTACTGCTCAGATAAGACAAGAATGAGCAACAAACACAGACAGTTAAGACAGCGATGCATTACTGCAAGCAATAGTCTAAAAGGTTGTGTGATAGCTCAGTGCATTACATCTGAAATTAATACATGTACAAACTGTCATACGTTGTGTTAGTACTGTTGAAGACATTGCAGTTGATCGTATGCACAATGATTTTAATTCTCTGCTGCAAAGCTGTTTGTGTAGAAAAGAGGGAAAATACACCCTTTACTGTGTTTTGAAGGTTCATTGGAGTGAGAGTTTATACCCAGACCCACATAAAAATATTTCATGTGTACCAACATAAATTTTGTAGCATTTATTTCATAGACCATCTTCATTTCAACTAATTTTCCTTTTTTTAAATGCCAGTGCTTGTGCTGAAGTGGAGCTGATATGAATTATGTGTATGAGGGATAAGACACCCCTACTGTGTTTTGAAGGTTCAGATGCGTGACTGAGGGTAAACTGTCTACTACGTTTTTGTAACTATAATTCTATCTGGACTTGGATTGCCTTCACACTTAAGATACATACAATATGAATGTATGTACAAGGACCTTGTCATGTCACACCTTCCATTGAAAAAAATTGCTTTCCTCCCTGTTTAGCACTGTTGTTCTCTGCTTAACATCGAACAAACATGGTTGGCATCATTCCTAGGGTTTGCTCACTACCAGTAAATGTGATAACAGGAACTGGTGGGAAATCATTATGTGCCATTGCTCTACTTTTGAGATTAGACATGTCTGGAATTAGAGGGGAAGGTGCCACTAAGGAAAACAGATGGGTTGTTCAGGACTCCAAAATAATTACTGGCCTCCTGAAAAAGCATCACAAACAAAGGCTTCTGCTGGGAGACTTTTCAGGCACCCAGTACAAGTCTAAGGCTTGTAATACTCTGGCCAAGGCTGTATACAGTGTGACTGGCATTCCACGCAGTGAAGAAGGTACAGTTGAGTACACTTACCATAAATGTAGATGTTCAAGTGTATTCACTGTTGCAGTCAACACATTTGGGTTATCTGCTTGAAGTAGCCCTCAATCAGCCTGATTATCAAGGTCTTGGGTCCTGCGACGGTTGCTTTCTCATCTTCCATGAGGTCAGGTTGTCTAAGGTATAAAGCATGCAGCCAACACCATTACATCAGTTTTTCTGATGCCCCATAATGGAAAGCAATTATATACAAGGTTACACCCCAACAAAAAAGCAAATACACCAAAAAGCTTAAAGCATAGAAAACAAGAATAGAGATATAGTCAATAGAAGTCAGGGGGCTGGAGGGAGAGTAACCGGGACTGCAACAGTGAATACACTCGAACATCTAAATTTATTGTAAGTGTACGTGTACACAACTGTACTATGTTCTTCATGTTTCACTGTTGCAGTCATCACATTTGGGTAGATTCCCAAAGCTAAGGATGGGAGAAGGAAATTAGATAGCATTAAAACCAGCTATTAAGCCCTGCAAGACTGCAGTGGCAAAGCCAGCTCTGGATTTAGAAAAAAAAATGGCAAGTGGTAATGCTTGGTGAAGGTATGTACAGAACTTCAGGTAGCAGCTTCTAGGATGTCCCTGGCAGGGACACCTCTGAGAAAGGCTGTAGAACTAGATGCAGCCCTGGTTGAAGGTGGTCTTATCCCCTGTGGGGTAGGTTTTCCATGGTGCTTATAGCAGAAATTAATGCAGTGGCCTATCCGCTTTGAAATGGCCTTCCCCTCTGCCCTTGCAGCAAAAGCAACCAGCAGCGGTTCAGATTTCCTGAGAGGTTTAAGTCCTGTCCAAGTAAAATCTAAGTTGCCTGTGCACGTCCAAGGAGTGCAGTATTTGTTCCCCTTTGTTCTGTGGATTAGAAAAGAAGGTTGGCAAATGAATGGACTGATTAAGGGCCACACTGGATACCACCTTGGGCATGGAGGAGGGATTGGTCCTGAGGAACACCATGTCCGCATGAAAGATGATGAAGGGCTCCACTGCCATGAGGGTCTGTAATTCAGACACTCTTCTTGCTGAAGTCACGGCTAGAAGGAAGGCTGTTTTCCAAGAAAGGAATTTCAACTCTGCACTTGCAGCTGGCTCAAAGGGAGGTAGAGTGAGCTTTTCCAATACAAAGTTAAGGTCCCAGGCTGCAGTAGGGGCTCTCCTGGGTGGTCTTAAGTTTTTGGCCCCTCTGAGGAACTGCTTCAGCAGTGGATGAGAGAAGAGGGATGGTTCTGTATTGAGCTGAAATGGCTGAGGCATAAATTTTGATGGATGAAAAAGAAAGGCCCTTGTGAAGCATATCAGTTAAGTATTGAAGAATCTGAGGTAAATTGGGCGCTGCTGTGCCCAACCCCTGAGTTTGGTTTCGGGAATGGAATCTTTTCCATTTTTCAGCATAGGATTTTCTAATACTAGGCCTCCTTGCCTCCAGAATGACATCCATCACTTGCTTACTGAGGGGTGGTAACAAACAGATCAGGTAATTAGCCAGGCTGCCAGGTTTAGGGTTTGAAGCTGTGGGTGCAGAATCTGGCCCTCCTGCTGGGACAGCAGGGCAGGGCTCTGAGGCAGGTGCCATAGTGCCAGCAGTAACACACTGAGCAAGAGGGGTTACCAGTGTTGGCGTGGCCAGTCTGGTGCAATCAGTATTGTCCTTGGTTTGTCCTGTTTTATCTTTAGTAGTACCTTGGAGAGGAGAAGGGGGAAGGCATAAACGGATAGGTTTTTCCTGGTGAAGGACAAGGCATCCACTTTCCAAGCTTGTTTGTGGGGAGTCCTTGTGCAGAATTTGTCCAAATGGTAGTTCTGGGGGGAGGCAAACAGGTCCATCTCTGGGCTCCACCATTTGTTTCTGAACATGTTGAATATATTTGGTTCCAGTTTCCACTCGTGTGGGTCCATGAGATTTCTGCTTAGGTCGTCTTCCAGTATATTTAGCTTTCCTGGCAGGAATTGAGCCTGTAAGTGCACTTGGTAGCTCAAGGCTGTGTTCCACAGAGCCATGGCTAGTCTGCAGATAGGGTAAGAGTGGGTTCATCCCTGCTTGTTTATGTACCACATAACAGTGGTGTTGTCCGTCTTTACCAATAATTGTCCTGGAAGAATGTGGTCCTTGAAGGCTATCAGAGCATTCTGTACAGGTAACATTTCCTTTTGATTGATATGCAGGTGCATTTGAGATGGGTTTCATTTGCCCTGAATGTACTTCCCTGCCAAGTGAGCCCCCCATGCATAGTCTGATGCGTCTGTTATTAGGGTTTGGGTGACAGGGGGTAGAGTGAATGGCAGCCCCTGGTTTTGGTGGCAGGCCTCTGCCCACCAAAGGAAGTCTCTCTGTAGACAAGGTATGACAGGAATCATTGATTCTAGATCCTGAGAATGTTAACATCATAGGCGTTTTAGATACCATTGTAGTTTCCTCATATGCAGTCTTGCATATGGAATTAGTAGAATGCAACAGGCCATTAACCCCAGGGCTTGCAGTATTTTCCTTGCAGATAGCTGGGTCTCTGTGGCCAGTAGTTTGAAGTAGGCCGTTAAATGAACTTGTTTCTCTGGAGTGAGGTAGGCCATCTGGGAAGCTGTATTAAAGCTTGTTCCCAGGAATACAATTTGTTGGCAGGGTACAAGATGTGATTTCTTTTCGTTTATGGTGTACACCAGAGAAGTTAGCAATTTCTTTACAAATGCTAGATGATTTAATAGTATGTCCTGGCTTTCTGCCTGAATTAGACAATGGTCCAGGTATGGGTATATTTGAATATTTCCTTGCCTGCAAAATGCAGTGACCACAGCCAGGCACTTGGTGAATACCCTGGGCGCAAGTAGATGAGTCAAAGGGCAGTGCAGAGAACTGATAGTGCATGCAGCCGGCTTTGAAGCGTAGGTATCTTCTGCAAGATTTCCTTATTGGGATGTGCAGGTAGGCTTCCTTTAAATCCAGTGTTGCTAACCAGGCATCGTTGCCTAGCATAGGAAGCAGCTGATGAAGAGTTAGCATCTTGAATTTTGGGATTACCAAATATGTGTTTAGGATAGACAGGTTTAGAATAGGACGCCAAGAATTGTCTTTTCTGTGTACCAGGAACAAGTCTTGAGTAGAAACCTTCTCCCCATTCTTCTTCTGGGACAGGTTAATAGCCCGGATGCTTAAAAGATACAGAACTTGCTTTTGAGCCTCTGCACACTGATTTGGGGGTAGATCTGGCCAACCATTTGGGGTCGGTAAGGAGTGGAAGTGAAATCTGTATCCTTGGGAAACTATATTTAAAACCCATTTGTCCTGGGTAATGAGTTCCCAATTTTTTGCCTGCAGGGCAATCTTTCCCCCTAAAGGAACATTAAGTTGTGCAGGGCTTGGAAGGTTTAAAGTTAAGTCATTGAGACAGTTTACCATAGGGGAGTCTTACTACTCCCTGCTTTGGAAGTGGGAGCCCCCCACTGCTTAGTCCTGCGAGTACCTTGGGATTGCAGCCTGGGTTTTCTGCTGGTTTTGGGTTTGGACTAAGAAGGCCTGGGAGTGGCAGGAAAGGACCAATTCTTAGAGGGGCAATGCCTACTAAATCTGAGAGGCTGTACTTGCAGGAAATCATTAACAGTTTGCATAGATTTAGCTTTTTACTCCATCTTTTTAAGTACTTCTTCTGCTTTGTTGCCAAACAGGCGGTCTTGGTTTAAGAGATCACCCAGCAATTTAGCTTTAACATGATCTGGTAAAGTTTGCTCCTTAAGCCAAGCATGCCTTCTAAGTACAGACCCAAGTGACAGCAGCCCTGCAAGATGCCTCTAATGAATCAAAACCACATTGCAAAGTATGTTTTCCAACTTGTTCAGCAGAATGCATTAAATCCTGTAAATCTTTATTTTCAGCACAGCCAGGAATCAACATCATTTTCTGTTTAAGCAATCCAATAATATGCTGCTGATACTTTAACATATGGAACTGGCAGTTGAAGGCCCTAATGGCCAAGGTTGCAGAAGTGTATACCTTCTTACCCCATCTATCCAGCGCCCTGGAATCTCTATCAGAGGGGGTAGGATTTTTGGTAGCGGTAGCCCTTAATGCCCTTGGGTCCCTGTGAAATGATCTCAGGATCCGCAATAGGAGTTTTAAAGAGGAACTTTTGAGAGTCAGGAACCCTGCAATACCTATCAGGTTTTCTGGGAGCAGGAGGGGCCAGGCTAGATTCCGAGAAGGCATCATCAACAATGTCCAGTACAGGAGGGATAGCTAAAGGCCTGTGTTGGGGCAGGAGTAAAAAATCCGTAAGTTTCTTTTTGGAGTCAGAGTAATCCTGGCTTTCCCGGCGAAAATGCTCCCTAAGAGTATGCAAGGTTTCACCAAAAGAGAAATCCTCTGGAGGGGAAGCAGAGGGAATGGAATCCTCTGCATCAGAATCCTCATAGGTAGATAAGGATAAATCCTGGTCATCAGAGTAAACAGAAATTTCAGAGTCCTGATCAGAAGAATCAGAAGGAAAAATCAATCCTAGGTCTCTTAGATGGGGAAGGATGGCTTCCCCTGATTAGAGTAATAAGGTCTTCAGCCATTCTTATCATTTGTTTTTCAGGCATAGAGGAGGCCTGACCATGCGGTCTGGGCGTCGGTTTTCTAAGCATGGATCAAGTTTTAGGCCTTGAAGAAGAAGATGGCGTCGGTTTAATATGCAAGTCAGTAGGCCTGAAGACACCCTCAGAAGCCGATGCCTGCACAGCGGCTCCAGACACATCCAAGGTAGAGACATTCACAGGTTTCACAGTCGAAGAAATATCTCGCGGCATACCGGACTCCAAATGGGTCTCAGTAGAGGCCTGCGAATCTGAAGTAGCGGGTATCAGGGGCCGCGAAAGCACCTCACAGACTACGGGCGAACTGTTGACTAGCTTAGGAGAAGCGTCGTCAAAAGCTTTGGACCTATGCTGTCTGTCTCTGTCTTTATCTTTGAGATTTTTCGGAATATCGGCAGTTGGGTGGTTTACCGAAGCCATTTCTGGATAACTGAACAGAGTACCAAAATATTTAGAAGCGTAAATAAACAGATGACGAATAGTTCAAGGTTTGAATAAGGCACAAAACCGACAGCGAGGTACGTCATGGTCTGGGCCTAAGCAAGGAATGCAGTACGAATTAAAATCTTTATGAGGTATTTGCTTTCCACAACAAATACAATTGTTAACTTTTACTGACATCTGTTTAGAGCAAGAAAAAGGTTCCCCCAACAGGGTACTTAGCTTAGTTGAAGACTTCGGTTCTGAAACTCGAAAACAAAAATTTCAGGAGGCGGCCAACCGGCACTTACGAACTGCTTCTGCTTTGGGCACCGCACGGCAAGAAAGACTGATGTAATGGTGTCAGCTGCATGCTTTATACCCCTGACGACCTGACATCATGGAAGATGAGACAGCAACTGACGCAGGACCCAAGACTTTGATAATCAGGCCGACTGAGGGCTACTGCAAGCAGATAACCCAAATGTGATGACTGCAACAGTGAAACACGAAGAACATCAGTGTAGGCACCATTTTTACGACCTTAAAAGCAGCAAGAAGGATATGCTCAACCAGTAGCTGCATGAGTTTCAAACCAGCAACATCCCACAGTTGTGTAAATATGCTAAGAAGGGCACCTGTCTGACAAAGAAAATATTGCCCTATACATAGCTGTCTAATTCACACACGTGTCTTCTTGACGCACTTGATTTGGTCCATATGGCTATACATGACTGTGTTGTTGTCACCCCTCTTTGTGGAGGTGAAAGTCCAAATTCAGCTAATATTCTGTACATATTACATTACTGAAGAAACTGATAGCTATGCCTCTTTCCTACCTCCTTTCTGCACATTCATATATTACCTTCCCTTTGTACTTCCCCCTGCTCGACCCCCATTTCACCACTTTCCCATCTACTCCATTTTAACACCTATAATCTCTTCAAAAAATAGAATCACACACAGCAAACCTAAATACCAAGAAAATCAATGGAGCCCTTCACTTTTTGGCCTCTATGTTTGAGCAAAGTTTGGCATCACGCACCAAATGCCAAGCAACATTGAAAGGCTCTTTTCCTAGTGCACTTACTTCAGGACAATGCCACTTAACACATACTGCACTATATCAAAATACAGTAAAACATGGTGAAGACAGAGTAAATTAACATTGCATTCCTATATCAATATCTATTTAAAAGTATTGCATACACTTAGATTTAAACCCTATATCTAGGCTCAAAAAGGAATACGTCAATTCATTTACATCTGCTGCCACAGTCAGCCAATCAGCAAGTGTGTTTCATGCACTCAATACTACCTGTCAGAATTTCAGCAATGAAGCTCGGGTTTGTGCGCTGCTTAACTACATGCAACCAGGGAAAGCAGTAGAAATGTGCATCTCGCATGCACAGACTCGCTGCTCACTGTTGCACTATGCAAAGTAAATAACAGCATGCATTACTTTTGTTTACTGTCCATTTAGTCTTCATGCCATGAAACTATATGTGGAAACAAAAAAATGAAGGCCCTAAGAAAATGTCACATATTTACAATACAGCCATGTGTTACCTCCACCCATGCACTGCAACCTTGGTCTCTCAGTACTTGCTCGCAAATGTATCAACTATACTACATACATTAATAACAAACGTGTTATATTCCATGCACATCTTTAGAATGACAATACACTTTCAGATTTGTAAATACTTGTAGTAATGTGGACACCTGTTTGCATACCTGCACACTGGAAGTCAACCACCACATATACTACACACTGCACACTCATAGGTTCATAGGTAAGTACTAGGATATCTGCCTGAGGGCATCTGTAAGCCTAGCCAGAATGTGTTGGCTTTCGCCACCACCTTAGATTAGTTCCCTGTGCCTCTGTCCAACAGAGCCATAAGTTCCATGTGCCTCTGTCCAGCAGAGCCACTGCAGTGATACCCAGGGTAAATTTTCTGTTTCCCATCCACTCGTCAAGATTTCTCTTGAAGAGTGTTAGTGAAGGGATCTGCCTAATTTAGATTGGAATCCTGTTCCAAAGCATGGGGAGTCTCTTGGACAGGAATATATCCCTCCAGCATGTCCTATTTATCATTGTGGTGAGGTTTAGATACCTAGAATGTGTGGCTCTCGGGGATCTGTTTTTTTTAGGTGGAGCATGTCCATCAATTCTGGGTTGGACATGGCCTTGTATGTCAGGCAGAGATCACTTCTGAGTAAGCGGCATGCAACTGAGTATAGCTGGAGTTTCTTCAGTCGGGCTGCATAGGGCATCTGTTTGAGGCCAGTAATCCTCTTGGTGAGGTACTTCTGTGGTCTTTTCAGCTGTTGCAGGTGTCTTGAAAGTTTCATCCCAAATGGTTCACTGTACTCTATTATGGGTATGATGAGTAGAAGGGAACAATGACCTCTTTTTTCTAGATGTGAACCCTTTTGTGATTAGGTGGGCCACATAGAAGGATACCACCTTGGCAGTATGATTGTCAAAGGAGAGATTACCATCTACTTTAAGTCTGGTAACATGTAAAAACTGAAATAGCACGACAGCTGAACATGCCTAAACATCCATTTCATGCAGGCCTTCCAATATCTTCTCTGCAACATCCAGTGCTGATGTTATCCACTATAAGTTGTCCTGCAGCCTTGTATAGTCAGACTTGTGCCATGGCGCTTGCTTAAAGTACTGTGTTCTCCAGTCTTTTTAGTTAGGTAACAGTTCTGTTCTCCCTGTTGTCAACTGAGGTGCATGTGTTTCTGCACTTGCTTGACATTAGAGACAGCATTTTACACCAGCATGTGGGACACTGCTATTACCATTTACTCCTCACCAGACAGATGTGCAGTATTCCCATTAGGGTACGGTCAATGACTGGCCTGTACGCCAGACACAGATCACCACATCCTATAAGATACAGATTACAATGAAAGGGCTTTCAGTGTATCCACATACATCATGGTATGGCTTGTAGGACCTGTATTTTCTTGGGGAGAAATCACGGGCCTTTTCTTCTGTATGGACACCAGTAATATCCTTGCTGTGTGCAACAGACAGGTATGAGTTGTTAATGCTACAACCATGTCTTTTACATCTGTTATGTGTCTTGAAAGAGGTCATCAAGTGCATGCATGATGAGTACAATCATCCTGTGGAACATGACTGGGCCAAGGCACTTAACACAAATCCACACTGAAATATTCAATCAACACTGTTAGATGTGGCCACAAACACCTACATCACCAAGTGGGTAAAGCACTGGATCATATAAGTGGCATCTAAATAAAATTAAATGTGTGAAGTGACGTACATATCGGGTCCAGTGATCAGGTTTGTACATCAGGGCGGTCTGCTAGGCCCTTTCCTGTCCTTTATTTACGTCACAGACATCAAGAATGACATGCACATATTGTGTCCAAACTGCTGTCTGGAGGACTACAGACTGTGGGCAACCGTCTACTCCAACTGTCATACTGGTAGAACACTGACAGTATCAACACACAACAAAGATGGCTGCCACACCCATGATAACACATGAGATGAAACAAAAACATGGGGGGGATTGTTACATTATGAACACAAACCCACAACCCAAGGATAATGTAGATATCACACCCTACAATCACACCAATTATATGTGACCTGTGTAATGGGGAAGATGGTATGCGAACGTCCATCAGCATGTGGCCACATTGGTGAGTACTACTAGTGGTATTATTGTGATACTTTCCATGATTGTGCGTGCTTCATTTACTGTTGTCCATAGGCCTGCAACTGTGTCCCACTTGTCGGAGACATCTGCTGCCATTACACTCATATTCAGGCAAATCAGTTTGCCCAACTTCACAATATGCACCCAACCACAATTGTATACAACATCGCAGATAGATGTCCTTTCCACTGTTTGTGTTAGAATGCTTAACTTACAAAGACATCTTCTCTATTGTTATGTCACCTTGTCTGACAGTCACATAATACACAGTTATACTGTGATGTCCATACTGTACCATGTTGATATGTGATTAGTGTTCCTTCTACAACTGTATTCCATTTGCATACCCTCTTCTGCTGTACATTACGATGTTTCACCTGTCCTCTTTCCCTGTGTTCATTCCTACAATCCATCTGTGTGTCCCTATGCAATACACACACTTCTCCTGTTTATTTTAAAGGAGAATCTCACCCACAGACTCAAAAAGCATGTTTATTTCATCATGGTTTGGTGTTTCCTACATTTTAACACCATTCTGACTATTTACAGGTTTTTGAATATTTTTATACATAATTTATGAGTGTGACCGCATGGGGTCTGGTATCCTGAAGTAATTCTAATAATTGTTTAGTCTGCCTCTGGATATCCCACAATGCAGTGCTTGTCTGTTAAAAAAAAATCACACAGGCCTTTTTCTTCCTAAAGCTCCTGTCACTGCATTGATTTTTCATGCATACACTGCTGTCTTTCAGTCAGTTAGTTTTAATTAACATTTCATGCCGTTCAATGACTACTTAAACGCAAACAGTGCAAATGCCACAGAACAGACTTTCAAAGGGCGTTTTACTGCTGCTTCAGTTTAGCATGGCTAAACTGCAGTCTTTTGTGAAGCCTGACTTGTACTACTCTGACTAATCTCCCATCCCCCTTCACACCTAACTTCTCTAGCTGTCAGTGCTAAAGGTAATTTGAGCTGTTACCTGCTGTGATTGACAGCTCACAGCAGGAGACTTGACTCATGTACTGTTTCCTTGTTCTAGTGTTTACTTTCTGTATGGGTAGGGTAAGGACCAGAGAGCTGTGAAATCACAGCATGGGTGGGTTTTTAGGACAGTAGTGGTGATGTCAGTTTGGGGAGAGAAATAGCCAGAAAACTACCTGTATTCAGTGGCCTTGATAACATCAGTGAATTGGAGACTGCAGCAAGCTTTTCCAGGGCGGGACAAAAGTTTTTTGAAAGTGAAACCAACACAGTACAGTAAGGTACTGCTCTAGTGGAGAGAATCAGTCAATTTAAAATATTTTAAATATTGTATTGTTGTTTATTCATTGCAGGGACATTAAATAGGGAGAAAAAAAGTCAAAGGTAAATTTATTCTCAATCAGAACTACACAGCAGTGTAGATGAACGAAATTACACAGCTTCATTCTCAATGCAGGAAACAGATAGACTGAAAAAAATTAATAAAATATCACAGTAAAAATGTAATAAGTAGCAATTAGTAAGTAAAGAAGGACAGCAGTGACCCACACCCATCCCAGAACAGGGGACAAGGAAGACAAAAAATACGAAGGTAATATTGTCAAAGTAAAACTGAAGCAATAGCAGCATATCTATGATTAGGGTGAATTATTGCACAGTTTGTATATTGCACTTCACAGTCCTTCAGTGTGTAGATGAGCTAACTTAGTATTGCACATACATAAAATAAGCCCCTTGATAGGCTAGTTATGTAACAGATGTCATGGTTCGTTTTTCCCAAGAATTCAACAATCTAATGGAGACTGGAAAGAAAAAAGAAGTTATGTACTCACCATAATGTTCCATCAGAGTAGTACTACTTCATTTGTCTTCAACATGTGGGTATCAGATCAGTAACCGATCCAAGCCGGCAAATACATAAGCACCTGCTCAGAGCTCCAAGCTCCTCCCCCTACCCATAATACACCACTACCTTCCAACCCTCAGATCAAGTTTGCAGCACTCTACACTAAACAGCCCGATCCAAAACACCTTACACACACAAAATGCCAGCTATGAGCGCTGTCCATACGGTAAGGCCAGGGGGAAGGCGGGAGGGATGGTTGAAGACAAATGATATAGAACTACTCTGATGGAACATTATGGTGAGTACATAACTTCTTTTATCTGAAGTACTTTACTTCATTTAATCTTCAACCTGTGGGACAGAGTCCCCAACTACTAAACTCCTGGGTGGCCCTCATGGAAGGATATTCCGGAGCACTGCGGAACCAAAGGATGCTCTCCTTTGAGAAATCAAATCCAATTTAAAGTGAGAAATAAAGGTATGAGATGAGGACCAAGTAGCCGCAGAACAAATGTCATCTAAGGATACTCGACCAAAAAGCTGCAGACGTAGCCATGGACCTTGTCGAGTGAGCTCTAACCTGACCCGCAGGAGACAAACCTTTATCCTTGTAGATCTGAAGGATACATAGAGAGATCCGCCTGGCAATGGTCACCTTGAAAATCGGTTTACCCAAACAAGGTTTAGAAAAGGACACAAACAACTGTTCAGATTTAAGAAAAGTTTAGGTCCTGTGCAAATAGAACTGTAACTGTCTATGAACATCCAACAAATGCAATTTGTACTAAATTTTGTTTGTAAAATTTGGAAAGAAAACAGGTAAATTGATAGTTTGATTGATATTAACCTCAGATGCTACTTTTGGGAGAAAAGAAGGATTGGTGCAAAGAGAAACCCTGTCCTTATGGAAAATCATGTAGAAACCCTGTTCTTATGGAAAATCATGTATGGGGCCTTGATAGACAACGCCTGAAGTTTTGAAACCCTCCTAGCCGAAGTGATAGCGACTCCGAAGGCTGTATTCCAAGACAAAAACTTGAGATCTGCGGTTGCTGCAGGCTCAAATGGAGGAGCAACCAACGCTTGTGCTAACAGGTGTAGTTGCATGGCTGAGGCCGTGTGCCAAAGGGTCATGGCGAGCCTGCACAGAGGATAAGAGTGAGTCCCACCCTGCTTGTTGATATACCACATCACTGTGGTGTTGCCTGTTTTGATCACTAGAGGCCCCAGGGAGAGCAGGGGTCTGAAAGCTGCCAGGGCATGCTTAACAGCTAACATCTCTTTTTGGTTGATGTGCAGATGTATTTGATTTGGGGTCCATTGGCCCTGAATGCACCTGCCGTCCAGGTGTGCGCCCCAGGCATAGTCTGATGCATCTGTGGTGAGGGTCTGGGTGGCATGGGGTTGTGAGAGTGGACCCTGGTTGTGGTAGCATGCTGCTGCCCACCAAAGAAAATCTTTCCTTAGACAAGGTATCATTGGTATAAGAGTTTACTGGTCTTGAGAGTGCAGACACCAAAGGCTTTTTAGGTACCATTGTAGTTTCCTCATATGCAGTCTGGCACACAGAATGAGTAGAATGCAAGAAGCCATGAACCCTAGAGCTTGCAGGAGTTTCCTTGCAGATAACTGGGTCTTGGTGGCAAGTTGAGAGAAGTAGGCTGTCAGGTAGGATTGTTTTTCTGGAGTAAGGAATGCCATCTGGGATGCTGTGTCCAGGCTTGCTCCCAGCAATAAAATGTTCTGACTGGGGACTAGTTTAGATTTCTTTTCTTTGTGTGGGGACTAGTTTTGATTTCTTTTCATTGACAGTATATCCCAGGGAGGTCAGTAGGTCCTTTACAAAGTTCAGGTGCTGAGGCAGCTTTTCCTGACTGCCTGAATCAGGCAGTCGTCTAAGTATGGGTAAATCTGAATATTTCTTTGTCTGCAAAAAAGCAATGGCAGGAGCCAGACATTTTGTGAAAACTCTGGGAGCAGTAGATAAGCCAAAGGGAAGTGCAGAGAACTGAAAGTGCAGTGATCCTGCCCTGAAACATAGGTATTTCCTGCTTGATTTCCTGATTAGGATGTGTAGGTAGGCCTCTTTTAGGTCTAGGGTGGCTAACCAAGAATCCTTGGAAAGCATACGTAGAATCTGCTAGAGGGTGAGCATTCTGAATTTTGGTATCACCAGAAAGGTGTTTAGAATGGATAGGTTAAGGATGGGGCACCATGTGTCCTCTTTTCTGGGTACCAGGAAGCGTCTGGAGTAGAAACTTTAGCCTATCTGTTCTGCAGGAACATGCTCTATTGCCCTCATGGAGAGCAGGGAAAGGACTTGTTTTTTGGCCTCTGCCCACTGGCTTGGGGGAAGATCTGGGAACCCTTTTGAGGTTGACATAGTGTGGAAATAAAATCTGTATCCCTGGGACACTATGTTGAGGACCCAGCGGTCGTTGGCAATGGTGGCCCAGTTGCTTGCATGGAAGGAGAGCTTTCCTCCTAGAGGCAAGAGCAGGTGGGTACAGGGAGAGGGTGGAAGTGAAAAATTCATTGCGAGTTCTTACCATAAAGGGGTGGCTTTGCACTCCCTGGTTTTGAAGAGGAGGAACTCCATTGCTTAGATCTCTGCATTCCCTGGGGCTGTTGTCTGGGGCGCCTGCTTTCCCTGGGTCTGGGCTGAGCTGACCTGGAGGGAGCAGGAAAGGACCAGTGCTTGGAGAGGCAATGCCTGCTGAACCTCAGTGGCTGGGCCTGTAAGAAGTCTTTAACTGTCTGCATAGATTTAGCTTTTTGTTCCATCTTTTTTAAGACCTCTTCTGCCTTGGTGCCAAATAAGTTGTCTTTGTGCAAGGGTGCTTCCAACAATTTGGATTTGATATGGGCTGGAGAGGGCTATTCCTTAAGACAAGCATGCATTCTAAGGACAGAATCAGTGACTGCTGCCCTGCAAGACGCTTCTAGGGCATCAAAACCACATTGTAAGATGTGCTTAGTTACTTGACTTGCAGAATGCATTAACTCTTGCAACTCTATTTTCTGCACAAGCAGGGAAAGAAGATATATTTTGTTTGAGGCGTTCCATGGTATGTTGCTGATATTTCAGCATATGGAACTGACAATTTAATGCTCTAACAGCAAGAGTAGCAGAGGTGTATACTTTTTACCCCATCTGTCTAATGTTCGGGAATCCCTATCTAAGGGGTTGGGATTCTTAGCTGAAGTTGCTCTGATTCCTTTAAGCCCTTGAGAGATGACCTCGGGGTCGGCAGTAGGATTTTTGAAAAGAAATTTGGGAGAATCAGGGACTCTATAGTACCTGTCAGGTTTCCTGGGAGCAGTAGGGAGGGGTGTCAGGGGTCAGACTGGATTTCATAAAAACATCATCCACAATATCCAGGACAGGAGGAATGGCCAGAGGTCTATGCGGTGGAAGATCTAACAATTCCCGGAGTCTCTTTTTTGACTGAGGATAGTCCTGACATTCCCATTGGAAATGCTCCCTTAAAGTTTGTAGGGTTTCCCCAAAGGAAAAGTCCTTGGGTGGACATGCTGAAGGGATGGATTCCTCTACATCAGAATCCTCAGAGAGGGCTTGCATATCTTCGTATTCAGATGCATCAGAGTCATTGGACTCCTGTTCAGATAAAACTACTGGGGACAAGTCTCTTTCTTTTGGAAGGGGTAGCCTGGCTTCCCCTGATAAGCATTATAAGGTCTTCTGCCATTTTAAGTATTTGAGACAGAGGCAAGGAAGCAGGTGCCTGAGCTTGGGTCATCATTTTTTGGGTGTGGTCAGTACCCTGGGCCTTAGAAACTCGGTTGTTTTCGAAAGAACCATAGATGCAAAATAAGTCTTCGGTCTGTGTAGAGCATCGATAATGTGAAGTACTTCCTCGGAAGTTGGTGCCTGCTCAGCGGCTCCAGACCCATCCAAGGTAGAGACATCCACAGGATCCTTAGTCGAAGAGTCTTGTGGCATATCGGACTCCGAAAGGGTCTCGGTAGCGGCCTGCAAATCCAAAGAAGCGGGCACATCAGGGGATGCGAAAGCTCCTCAATGAGGACTGAAGAACTGACAACTAGCTTAACAGAAGTGTCGTCGGCAGTCTTAGACCTGTGGGGTCTGTCTCTGTCTTTATCCTTATGTTTTTTCGGAAGATATGTTGCTAGATGGCTTACCGAAGCCATATCGGAATTTGAGGGCTGAGAGCGAAACTATCTAGCTACAATAAGGGCCCAACGACTTACAGTTCTGACGTAGAAAAAAGCACAAAAGCGACAGCGAGGGATGTCATGGTCTGGGCCTAAACAAGTGACGCAGTAAGAATGAAAGTTTCTGTGTGGTATTTGCTTTCCACAGGCGCGACAATGGTTAACTTTTTCTGACATCAGTTAGAGCAAGAAAAAAGGATCCCCAATGGGGTACTTAGCTTTAGAAGACTTCAACTTCAATTCGGAAATGAAAACCTAAGGTAGCAGCTGACCGGCACTTGTGCAAACTGCTTCTGCTTCGGGCTCCTTGGCAAGAAAGACTGATGTAATGGCGCTGGCTGTCTGACTTTATACCACTGATGACCTGATGTCAGTCCTGGAGCGACGGCAACCAACGCAGAAATACTAAGCCTCTGGTATTCGGGCCAACTGACGGCTACCCCTGGCAGGATAACCCAAATGTGATGACTGCAACAGTGAAACACGAAGAACATCTACAAGACAGCCAGTCACTGAGACTTATACTAGGACCTAGCAACAGATGCCAGGAACTTATTTGAAAATCTACTATGACAGTTACTCACACAACTGTGATAAGCTCATTTTAAGGATCAGTACAAAAATGCAGTATACTATAATACATAGGAAAAGTACCAAAGCAATACTTGTCCTGCTCTTAGGCCAAATATCTAGTCTATAATGTTTGGAGAAAGTATACACATATGAATAAAGCCATTCCTTCACAAATGCTGTGCGCGCGCACACACACACACACACACACACACACACACACACACACACACACACACACACACAGACATTAAGAAAAGAGTTGTGGGTTCTGCTGCCTTAGTACAATGAAGGTTTACTGCAGGCCCCAAGAGCTTCTTTGTAGGCGTCATATCAAAATTAATAGAATAAAGTTAGCTAGTCATTTGAAGAGAGTCTGGGCAGGCAACTGGTCTATTCAGTTTCTATGGCGTGTATGTAGGCGGCAGACTTGGTCCATTACATGTCATTGTTTCTGACAACATAATTCCTCAGATGCATGTGGACATGCAGGAAGTAAAAGATCCTTTTACCTTTATTTGGAGAATTAGTGAAAAAAGGGTCGGAAGTTAGAAACTGCTTAAAAGATTGTTTCAAGAACACTTCTATCATAAAGGAGAGGTTACTCCAAAGGCATACAATGTCCTCAGAGAACACCATCATAAAGGAAACGTTACTCCAAAGGCATACAATGACCTCAGAGAACACCATCATACAGGAAAGGTTACTCCAACGGCTTACAATCACCTCAGAGAACATCATAAAGGAAACGTTACTCCAAAGGCATACCATGACCTCAGAGAACACCATCATAAAGGAGAGGTTACTCCAAAGGCTTTACCTTGAACTTAAGAGAAAAGTCCTGAATGCAGAGCAGATCTGTGAGCTCCAGATCTAGTGGTGGTGTATAACTCAGTGTCCAAGATCTTGCTTCTTCTAACCACAGAACTTTAGGAGTAGAAGACGAAAACAAAGAGTCAATGGACCTCTTTTTTTAGTTCCATATCACTGGTCTTGGAAGCCATCCTCAGCTTAACTGTGTCTGGATCTAGCAGGAGGAGATCCTTAACATTCAATTTTTTTCTTCTCTACCCCAAATATTGGGCAGAACCCAGCACAAATCTCACACAGCTGATGGACAAATGCTACACTCCTAAACAGACAACACACACAACGTGTGGGAATCTTGTGGTGGTATACTGTGAGAACATTTTATTGCAACTTGAACCAACAGATGAATAATTGGAAATTCATCCTGATCTGGCTCCTGTGTCTGTGATAGGCACAGGCAGTCAGTAAATCACTGCTATAAATCAAATTTATGGGTCACATTTGGGTTGCAGAGCTAGGCTTTTAAGGATCCTAGTGGTTGTTAGCCTAGTAAACGCCTATGAACCTATCAACATTAAGTGCAATGTTTAAAACTAGTCTGTTTCTCCATGACTAAACACTTTACAGAATCCCAGTGAACTAAACCCGCCTTATCTACAATAAACAATACAAAGTATTTATATACCACAAAGTAGTAACTTATCAAAGTCCTATATGGAAAAGAGCACTACAGGACAGAGAGAAAACAGCAGAAAACCAAGGGTCCTGAGAGGAAGAGAATGAACTATAATACCTTTAGCACTATAAGGAACTCTAATAACTAACAAACACTATCTAAAGAATGTTGAAGGTACCAAAAACAGTTATAACCAAAAAAAGAGGTGGAGCACTTGGCTTCCAACAATCACACTTCCAGTCACAAAGGTGACAAACGAGATTTGAGGTAATCAGGTTGAGCAAAAATTATGGGAAGAGAAATTCTTAAAGGAAGTCGAGACTGGAGCACTAGAACTGTCAGGTCGGACCCAACAAAAAGCTTGAGGATCCATGTGTTGGATCAGATCCATTTGTTGGATCACATGGACTGAATGTAAAGGATGTTTCAACTTCAGAACTATTCTGAAAATTTGTTCCTGTAAAGGATGAAACAGATGCTGACATTTTTATAGAATAAACTGACTTACACACACACATACAAAGAAGCAACTTTTACTGAAATATGAAATATAAACAGAACATCTCAAAGGCAGCCTTCCATTGATAACAGGAAGGTCAAGGATGATGAAATCACCACACAACTGCTGATTCACTGTCAGAGGAGCCCAATTTGATGTGAGTGATGTTCAAAACATGAATAATGACCTTACTGCCTCAATCTAAAAGAATCTATGGAATATGATAAAGAAAATAATTATATACTTCACCTGCATATTGTTAAAGCTTTCTCTACGTTTCCATCATCTAAAGCTTTCAGAGCCAGTTCTCTCCCCATCTCTTCTTCTTTGAAGTCCAAAAGACCCGCTAATTTATAAAGCCTGGACTCTGAGGAATACTCCTTTGTACTCTTACAAGGTGGGCAGTCTTTAAAAGCTGAACTATTTTCAAATGTTGACGGTACGTTAATACAATCATAGGCACTGATATGTTCTTCAAGCAGCTGGTCAAGTGCCAAATGGTCATAATACTCCTCCAGGGAGAGAAATATATCAAACTGTTCCTAAACATAAGCAGAAATACAAGTTAAAAAGTCTACAAGTCAGCCAATTATTCTAAAACTATTAAAAATATCCAGTTTTCTTTTAATGCTGAAGCAACACACTGAATACACATACCTAACAAATAATTAATAAACAGTGTAAAATTCAATGTATGCATAAGAAAAGGGTCATTAGAAGACATTCTCACACCATCAGCTAACGCTCACAGCGGTGTCAGTGGCATTTGGTGCAGAAGGTCATAAATTCTATTTCTACAGCAGGTGGAATGACTGCCGACAGTACAGTGCAGTATATGGGCGGCTGCCCTTCTGAATGTGATGCCCTTCGGATGAGATGCTAAACCAAAGCCCTGTATGCTTGAGTTGCTGGTAGCTTAGGTGGATACAGAAGTTCCCATTGCACCTATAATCAAAGTAGGGGAAATTCCCTGATACCCTGCCAAATTTCTTCTAAACATATAAATACCAAATTGCATCTCCCCCTGAAAACAAGCTACAAGCACAGTGAGACTAACACAGCCAATAAAAGATAGATAGATAAATAAGTAAATATATAAAGTTAATAATATTAAGACGACTATACCTGTTGAGTTCTACAGCTGGCTTATTTTCACCAGTGTCAGCTTTATTGTTTCCAAAGTTCACATGCTCACACAGTTAGATGTAGACCCATGAGGGGAGACACTGTCGCATAAAATAGTGATTGCATAAGCAAGCTCATCACCTGTTTCATCCAGTATGCCCTCTACCCACCTGTGCAGTCTCCTTCAAATCAAGAAATATCAATATTTTTGTCTCTGTTGTAGCCAAGTGTTACATTACTATACACTTACCTACCTTGCACAGAAGACATCAGCAGAAAGTAGCTGGAAAGACTGCCAACCATCAATGGGATGGACAGAAGGTATCTCTGACCCATGAAAGACAGTCTTACAGAACGGACAGAAAATACCTTTAATCCATCAAGTAGTCTTCTCTATAGATCAACTGACATAGAAAAAATGTATTGTAATCGACTGACTCCTGTGATAAAAATAATAAGCTAACTTGCAATCAAACTACCATCCCCACTATCACTCCTCACCAGTAAACTACTGAAACCAAGCAGCATCCACTCCTCTTGGGTGGAAAAACAAACATCACAGTTAACAAACTTTACTTATACAATGTAATATCAACATCTAGTCTTACCTTTACCTCAAAAGCTTCCCTCTCCATCTATAACATCCCACTTGAAATTATCCATAATGACTGTACTAGTAAAAGAGCTGGAAGTGTAGCCATTAAACATTCAGAATCTTAACCCTGTCAATGCATACCACATTAATACCGGTGTTGAAATTCTAGATACTACATTTAAAACTAAATCACAAAAATTAGTATTTACAGTAACTGTATATAAATCTTAGAGTAAACAAAAAGGGAGTTACCAGGTATTGGCCCCGAGGCCCTTACAAGCCTAGCCAATAATTTAGTTCATGATCTGACAAATCAGCACCCAATCCCCTGCCCAGCAGGGACACAGGTGGAATCCCAAGGGGTGTATTTTCTGTTCCCCATCCAGTTATCCAGGCTGTGCTTAAATATGGATAATGAGGTACTTCGCATGACATGGAGAGGGAATCTATTCTGCAGAAGGGGGAGACTCTGGGTCACAAATTTGTCCCACCAACAAGTCCTACTGACGTCACAGACTAGGTTGAGGGAGAGCATCTGGGTTACTAGAGTGGAGCTTGACTTGCGGATATGCAGCAGTCCCATCAAGGTGGGGTCTGAGATTGCTTTGTATGGCAGAAAGAGGTCACCTCTAAGGAGTCTGTATGAGACTGAGTAGAGGGACAGGGCTTATAGCCTATCTGTGTAGGGTAGATGTTTGAGGCCCTGAATTCTCCTGGTGAGGAACCTCTGTGGTCTCTCCAGCTACTGCATGTGCTTTGTGAGGTACATGCCAAAAGGGGGACTGTACTCAATAATGGATCTTATAAGGGAAGAATACAGGGATGTTATGACCTCCCTGTCCCTGGATGAGATACCCTTACTAATGAGGTGGGCCACGTAGAAAGCTTTCCGTACAATGGAGGCAACATGGTGGTCAAAAGACAGTTTGATAGCAACCTCAGTACACAAGTCCCTCACGACTGATTGCGTGCTTAGGACTTCGTTATTAATGTGAACATTTGTGGGGACGTCACTCTCCCCAAAGGGGATGATGATGCGTTTCTTGACATTCAGTTTGAGGCCATCTTCCTGGCAGCAGTCATTTGTCTGGGTGAGACCCTCTTGCAGGATGTCCACTTCACTAAGGGTATTGATGACCGTGCCCAGCTTGCAGTCATCTGCAAAGTTGGTCAGCCATAGCCCAATGGTTTTCGCCTGCATCTCAAAAAAGTATATCCCTAACAACAGACACCCCAAGACCGATTCCTGTGGTACACCACTAGTTACATGTCTACTGCTTGAGGGGACTTCTCCTGTTTTGACTACGTGGGTTCTATCAGTGAGGCAGTTTGCTACTCATCTGGCAACATATGGATGGATGCCTACTTGAGAAAGTTCATCTATTATGCCCGAGTGGGAATATTATCAAAGGCTTTGGTCAAGATAGGCAGTGTGCACAGTCTTCCCCTAGTCCATGGCTTTGGTGACTGCCTCAAAGGTCAAGACAGGCAGTGTGCACAGTCTTCCCCTAGTCCATGGCTTTGGTGACTGCCTCAAAGAAGTCGACCAAATTTAGCAGGCATGACTTCCCCTTGAAGCCAAACTGTGTGGGATCGAGTGTTTGGAGGTTGCCAATGTCCTTGTTAATGAGGTCTATGATAATTCACTCAATGGCCTTGCAGATTAGGCTAGTTAGGATGATGGGTCTATAATTTCCTGGAGTAGTAGGCACTCCATCTTTGTGCAAAGGATGACAGTGACTGTCTTCCACTCAGCTGAGTGGCTTCTAAAGACACATTTGGATAACTACAAATATTTTACTTGAAACAATAATCCTAGACGACCTTAACATTGATGGGCCCAAGTTGACTCTGGAAACTATTCACCCTATCAATCTATGCAAATTAACACAGCCAATAACCTAGTGGAAAAGAACGCATTTTGGACTGGATACCAACAAAATTTCCCACGTAGGTATTATGCCCAGCACCATTACTGATTATAACCCAGTCTTTGCTATACGGACACACAACAAAATATACAGAAAATCCAATACAACACGGTCATAATTACAATCAAATTCAGTATGGAAACCTTATTTATCCTTCAACACATCAACTCAGAAGCATTAAAAATACATCCCTACATGAAGCAGTAACTCACTTCAGCAAAACCTTCCTCTCCATAATAAACTCCATAGCACCTCAACACGGAGGGATAGTAATTCCTATTCTGCACATGGCTTACGCCAGATATAAACAAACTAATGCAGAACAGAGACAAAACATGGAACCTGACTAAGAACACCATCCTAAAGACTACAGCAGTCTACAAGAAAACAAAAGTAAAACTCCAAAGCAGTTTTAGCCAACACTCAAACTTACACAGCCTGGCAGAATTCATAACATTGGCCTTTCACAAATCAAACTGAGCATGCATACTTAAATCTCTTCACATAAATGCTGTTAGCTCCCTTAACCCATTCCCTCCAACGGAGCTCTGGAAGTTTGAGCTGTAACTTCCAACAGGCGGAGCCTAAACTGTTTCAAAGAATCAAATTCTATTCTTACATTTCAAACAAATGTTCATATGTCTGGAACCATAGGGTTTACTAAAAAAGTGTAAATGGGTAAATCTTCAACAAGAAATATTTTTATAATGTAGTATTCTTTAGGTTCAAGGTCTTAAACTGGATTTTATAAGTCACACTAAGCTTACTATATATTTTGTAGACATCTTACAATATCTCAGCAACCACTCAAGTTACACACATACTGTCAAAAGCATTTTGTTCATCAAAATGACAGCTTTCACGAGGCTAACAAGCTCTGACTGTGATACTTGTTTGTCAAGGTGGACTTTCCAGCAATCAAAGGGAAATAAATATAACATAAAAGAACCCACACCAACCAATCAGGCTTCAAAAGGCAAGTACAATTCCAATTAGTAAAACAATAATAATTGAAGGAGCCGAAGGACAACACCAAGACCAGGAAGAAGGCTGAAGAAAGGCAGATAAACTAAGGCGGTCAGATTCGAGGGTTGTGGATAAGGATCCTACCAAGGGTACAAATGTCAATCCGAAACAGTCAAGAGAAATGTGCGTGCATAGTAAGCTAAAAATGATGGAGGCCGTCTTCCTAACAGGAGTGGACTAGAATACAACCATGAAGAAGTTGGAACACAGAAAGGCAGAACTGCCACACTGGTGAAGCAAAGACACTTCCACCAACCAGAGAGGAAAGGTCATGGAAAAGGTCACTAGTCTGCCCCTTGCACATTCCAAGACAAAAAGGGAGAAAAACAGTTCCCAGATGTGCCAATGCAGATCCTGACAAGTAATGCTCAATATTCCTCCTTAATCTGAGCAATCCCAGAAGAAAATGCGATTAAGGGCCTACAATGAAATAAAACACTCTGCAGAACAAAAAGGGAAGAAAGGAGAAGCACCTAATTTTCTTTTGTAATCTGAAATCCAAGCAAACAAATAAATACTATGGGTAAGATGAAAACAGAAGTCAAAGAACACCACTGAAATGGATCATCAGACTAAAAATATTAGAATGGCATTGTTGTCCCAGGAGTTCAGGGCTGGTCCACAAAGGGGAAGATTCTCCTGGAAGGAATGGGATACACTCCTCCTCAAGAGGTATGCCTGACAAGTCGGTGCTAAAATGTGATCCTCCCTTTCCCAGAGAGTAAACAGCAGTAACCATCCAGGAGCCTAGAATGTAAGACAGCATCAGCAACTGTAAACAGTCATGCCAGTGACCATAATCGATGACCACGAAGGTACTAAGTAGTATTACAGCCTAGTGAAAACCCAAACTACTGACCTATGGGAAACATCACCATTCTCACAGCCTCCGTTGCCAGGTAACACTGAATTCTATAATATCTTTGGAACCAGAACTATAGCCTGTAGTGGAAACAGCATAACCCCTCTCAGCCAAGGAAAGGAAATTAAAACCCCACCTTCTCAAACGAACATCTAGATGCTATAAAAAAAAGCATCATTACTTAAACCTCACCTTAATAAAACCATAAAAATATCACTAACCAATACACTAGATACAGACAACACAGTAAAAGCTGGGACAGCTTCATGTGCTCATGGCATTTAGCACACTTGTCACATTATACCTATAACACAACCTGCTCTACACGACATTCATACAAAACAGTAACAGCTGAGACAACTTCATGTGCTCATGGCATTATCACACTTGTCACATTATACCCTATACCACAACCTGCTCTACACTACATACATACAACACAGTGACAGCTTCATGTGCTCATGGCATTTAGCACACTTGTCACAATACACCTTATACCACAACCTGCTATACACTACATATAAACAACACAGTAACAGCTGAGATAGCTTCATGTGCTCATGACATTTAGCACACTTGTCACATCATACCCTATACCACAACCTGCTGTACATAACATACGTACAACACAGTAACAGCTGAGACAGCATCATGTGCTCATAGCATTTAGCACACTTGTCACATTACACTCTATACCACAACCTGCTGTACACTACATAAGTCAAACACAGTAACAGCTGAGGCAGGTTCATGTGCTCATGGCATTTACGACAACCTGCTCTACACTACATACATACAACACAGTAAAAGCTGAGATAGCCTCATGTGCTCATGGCATTTAGCACACTTGTCACATCATACCCTATACCACAATCTTCTCTACACTAGATACATACAATACAGTAACAGCTGAGAAAGCTTCATGTGCTCATGGCACTTAGCACACTTGTCACATCATCCCCTATACCACAACCTGCTGTACACTACATAAGTACAACACCGTAACACCTGAGACAGCTTCATGTGCTCATGGCATTTAGCACATTTGTCACATCATACCCTATACCACAACCTGCTGTACACTACATACGTACAACACAGTAACAGCTGAGACAGCTTCATGCGCTTATGGCATTTAGCACACTTGTAACATCATACCCTACACCATAATCTGCTCTACACTAGACACATACAACACAGTAACAGCTGAAGGATAAATAAGATAAAAACAGACGCCGCTGAGCAAAACAATGGAGGATAACAGTCACATAAGAGTCACAAGTAACTCCTAGATCCAATGGCCAATGAAGTAAATAATCCAAGTGCAGGCGAAATATGTAAAAAAAGCAGGTTTATTTATAAAAAGAGGTGAGCGCTTTCGCATTAGCTTCTTCAGACCTAAACAACTAAACCATCTATTAACACTAGTTTAAAAAGCCAAAATGGCGCCAAAATCCTGTCCATTACTTAAAGACACATAGCTCATTAAAAAATATCATATAAAAAATATCATATAAAAGTGCCTATACACCACTGTAAAACGGAACAGCATTTCGAAATAAAACTATTCATGTTCATATCCATCATTGAAATAAATAACTAAAGAGTGTGTGTGACAAAGGGGGGGGGGTTTGTCACAACTTTCAAAACATTCATAGAACATCTATACAAATATAAAGGTTCAAAGAGACCTTAATGGCCACAATGTAAAAAACTTTTTATAGCCTCTTAACATCTTTTGGACAACAACCTCCTTGATTTCAGCAATGGGCGTAGGGGAACCCTTCCATTGAGACCTGGGGTGATGTCAGCCCTAAACTTAATAATCCAATGGATTTCCCTGGTCTCTGTATAATTGCTGATGTCCCCTCTTCTGTATGTACTTGAGATCTGTTCCAAGATCCTAAACTTGAATTGGTGCTCTTTACCTTTTTCATTAGTATGTTTAGACAGTGCATTGTGTGTAGTGCCCTTCCTCGTATGGTACACATGCTCACGAATCCTATCCCTTAATGTCCTATTGGTCTTGCCTACATAGTAGGCTGGACAGACTGTGCAGCAGGCTAGATAGACTACATCTCTGGACATGCAATTGCCTCTAATCCTGATGTGGTAAATGCCCGAGCCATACGGATATTGAAAGACAGGGTCAGTTTCTATGTACGAGCAAAAATTGCACTTATCACATGTGGTCATGTAGGGACCCAACAAAACAGGGGGATCATTATGAACCCTGGGGTAACAGAGCAAACTTTTTAAATTCTTTTTGTTACGGTAGACGAATCTAGGTCGAGTACCTGTAAGACTCTTAATAGTCGGGTCCACTGATAAAACATGCCAATGCTTGGAGAAAATATCTTTAAGTGTACCAACATCCCTGGTGTAAAAAATGGGAAAGGCAATTCCATTATCCATGTGTGATCTGCCGTCATTGCTGTTCAAGCCATTCCCTGCCTCTCCTGTGTATATTTCAACAGCACCATCTGAAAAATATGGTTTCGCTCTATCTGTCCTCAGATGTTCAATGTCCGCCATCCCTCTAGAGATGTCTAGGTGGTCATATCCATGTTCCATTAACTTGCTGCTAAGATCTCCTAATTCACTTGCCAGGTGACAGTCTAGGGGTGTATACCTGGACATCCGCATAGATTGTCCCTTCACTATATTCTTGTATACATATCCAGGATGCATGCTCGAACGATGCAGCAGTGTGTTCCTATAACAGGTCTTGCGGTAAACACCCGTATTGACTATCCCACAAGGTAGTTTATCAACAAAGACATCTAGAAATGGGATGGTGGTCTTCGACCAATCCATAGTAAACTTCAGAAAGGTGACAGAAGTGTTGATCTGTGTAAAAAAGGATTCTAACTGTGTTGAAGTGCCACTCCATACAAGGAAGAGATCATCCACAAAACGCCTATAGAATGGTACAAAGCCCTGAAACAGACTATTCTGAAACAAAAAACTATGTTCCCACTCTGCCATCACCAAGTTGGCGTAGCTATTGGCACAGGAGGTGCCCATAGCTACGCCATCCCTCTGCAAGAAGATCTTTTCATGAAAACAAAAAAGATTGGACTCTAAGATAATGGCCAACAACATAAGAATCAGGTCAACATCATACTTCAAAGAAAAATTGGTTCTCCTCAAATAGGCACCTACCATTGCTCTACCTTCCTCATTGGGTATGACCGTGAATAAGGACTGAACGTCCATGGTGACCCATATGAGGTCTTCAATACCAGGACAGGTATTGATATACTGATAGAAGTCCAACAGAAACTGTCTGGTATCCTTAAGAATGAACCCATTGGCATCAACCAATGGTCTGAGTTGTGCCTCGACAAAAAGTGACAAGGGTTCTGTTGACCACCCTCTACCTGCAACTATGGGTCTAAGAGGTGGACGTAGTGGATTCTTATGGATCTTGGGGAGACCCTGGATGGTGGGTAGTAGGGGATGGACCACATTAAAAAACTCATACAGGGAAGTATCAATAACGTCATTGTCAAAGAGTCCAAATATTGTGGAACGTATGTTCTCAATGATGTTGTCTACCCTATCATTGGTAATGGGAACATAAAATCTATCATCAGCCAACATTAGTAGCATGTCATTATTATACCTATCCACGTCAAAAACTACAATACCACCTCCTTTATCTGCGGGTCGGATGATAATCTCCCTGTTGTTACGTAGGGAGTCCAAAGCCCTGCATTAGGACTCGTTTTCAACTTGTCCAGTCACGTTTTCACGTTTTGACTGAACATGAGTTACAAGTCCTCTCCAAGGGTCTTACTTTCATCCCGACCTCTGACAGTAGACATGAAGAGACACTAAAAGATTTCAAGCTTTTTGTTAGAAATTTGTCCCTGAAGATTTTCTTTAATGGCACAGATATGAGGTCTAATACTACTGTCTTCAGGGCACCTAGTACATTTCTTCCTCCAATACACCCCTTGGTTGCTGCATATAGTAAACTGGTAGAAGATGAGATATACAGGATGGATGGGTTAGAATCTGGTAACAGGAGAAGAAGATACAACCTTAGCCTTATACAACGCAGGGCTGATGATAGATTTTATGTTCCCATTACCAATGATCAGGTGTTAGATTTGGCATCCTTCACCCTGCTGGGAATAGCTGTCCAAAATACCTCTGAAGCACTAGCCACTGTATTTAACTTGTACAAAAATCATTTCATTACAAAAATTCAAGTCTCCTAAAGTGCTAGAAAAATTTAGACCTATTGCCAGTCTCTGCCACATAACCAAGATATTTGAAAAAAACTGTAAACAAGCCTTGTTATACTTAAATGACTACTCTGTAATGAACAACATGCTTTAGGAATGGTTTTAGTACTACTACAGCTATTTTCACTGCAACAAATTATATGTATAAACAGTTTAAATGAAAGTAGGTATAGCATCAGCAGCTTTCATTGACATGACAAGTGCAAAAGTGCAAATGAAGAAAATTACCAAGCTTAATTTCAATGAAAAAAACTGTTCCCTGGCTAAAAAAATTGCCTAAGCAACCAAAGATTTCAGGTCTGGGATGCCTCTTAACTTATCCTGTAAGGAAACTCTATTGTGCAGTGTCCCTCCTCTGGGACAGTAATCAAGGAGTCTGAATCCTCAGCACTGACACTGGCAAGGGATGTTCATTTGGAACAAAAATGGATACACACAAAATTTTCCAGATGCAGCTTTCTGTATCAAGCACAATTTTCCTTAAGAGCACACAGGCAACACAGTCAGTCTGGGGCTGTGTTTCCCTTCCTCTCTCTCCAGGCCCCCAGTAAGACTCCCCATTGTCACAGCTGTAGAGTTGAGTCTCCAGCCGAGTGTCTAAGTCAAGTCCTCTACCACTCTGTCAGTCAAACCAGTGCTCTGTGTCCCTGCTCTAAGCAACTGACATACACACACGCACACACACACGCGAGCGCACGCACACACACACACACACACACACACACACACACACACACACACACACACGCACACGCACACGCACACACGCACACACGCGCACACACACGTGAAAGGCTCTGCTACTCTTTGCCCTGACTATAAAGTAGTTACTGCAACCAGACACTCCAAAGCCAGCAACTCTAAGGGTCTTACAAGGGTACCCAGTAATACTGAGTGAAATTAATACTAAAACAAATGGTAATGTTGACCAAACAGCAAGGCTTTCAGGAGGAGCCACAATGTCACCAAATAAATATAAGTACTCTCAAAGGTTAAAACGGGTGGCCACGGTGGTGCAGCGGTTAGCATTACCGCCTCCCAGCAAGAGGTTCTCCGGTTCGATCCTCGGCTGGGGTGCCTTCTGTGTGGAGTCTGCATGTCCTCCCTGTGGTTGCGTGGGTTTTCTCCGGGTGCTCCGGTTTTCTCACACATCCCAAAGACATGCTGTAGGTGGATTGGACACTCTAAATTGGCCCTAGGCATGAGTGTGTGCATGTGTGTGACTTCTGTGGAAGGTTGGGTGCCGGGCTGGTAACTTGAAACCGTAAAACTCCACTGCCAGTCAAGAACGGACAGGTGATCTGCTGTGGCGAACCCTAACCAGGAAAAAGCCGAAAGAAGAAGAAGAATCAGTATCAACATAAGAGGAGAAATATTTTGAAGTACATCCAGTATAATCAATGTATTAATTATGATGACTGGTTTTTAAGTATTAAAGTTGAATTTTTCAGTGTGATTAGCATTTTGGTGAGATGTTAAGTCTAATCATGTGACTGGGAAGTAAGTTATTGAACCTACGGCAAGTGGTGTTCTATCTTGAGATGAAGTTCAGTAACATGGAATGACAGCACTAAACAGTACTTTTTAAATAAAAGTTTTTCTCTTAAGTTATATTAAAAAGCATTTTCTGAAATTAAGGCATTGTTTTAGACTGGTCTGAGCAGCCATTATATAAACAGCTGATGCAAACCTGAGATTGGTTTAAGTCCTTGAAGTCTAGAAGCAGAAGTCTTGTATCTGTTCGCTGGGATCCTTGGAAGAAAAAGTTTCGAGACTAAAGTTATTTTGTTAGTTGAAGTACTGCCTGAAACACATTTTTTTTCCATGAGAAATATATGAAGTGTATGAATACTTTTTAAAATTTATTTCTTTATTAATTTATGAATTTCTTAACCAGGGTAGAATACAAATTTCAGTGCACCATTTTCAGACTCCACTCCAGAAGGAAAAGAATACAAATTAGGATCCGTGCTGAGCAACTATTTAGACAGTAATGTAAAAATTCAGTGGGAAAGGCACTGACCATACCTCTTAACCTCCTAGAGCAGAAATCTGGACAAAGCCATCGATAATGGGGGGACAACAGTCCAAAAATAGTGACAGTTTTAAATATCCAATTTAAAATGTAGAAGACTGATGCACTAACAGGTTTCGAGTTAACTTGATTTTTTTTGTTAAAATATTTTTATTATAACAAGTAAATCACACATTTTAACAAAAGAATTATCTAAAACAATATAAAGTAAAACGAAAACAATTTACAAAGGTGTCTACTATATAATTTACTTTCTGATAATTCTTGATGTATAAAAAATGAAAAAAACTGTCTTTCTTTTAACAAGGGTGTAACTATTTAGCATTTCCTTGAGTTTCATCCAAGTGTTGTGTGAAGTGGTTATACTAGTGTCTGTCATCTTGCTTAAGAGTTCGTAATGACAAACATCGGTTGCAGTATTCATGAGTTCATTCATCACTGTAGTTTCTGTATTCTTCCATTTCTTTGTGATTATTTTCCTTGCAATGGATAGGATGCTCCACAGAGGGTAGTTTACTTTATTTACACAGACAGGTATTGGTATATTGAATTCTTCCTTCTTTTGGCTTTTCCCGGTTAGGGGTCACCACAGCGGATCACCTGTCCGCTCATGATTGGCAGTGGAGTTTTGCAGAGTCGAGTTACCAGCCCACCACCCAACCTTCCACAAAAGGCACACACATGCACACACTCATGTCTAGGGCCAATTTAGAGTGTCCAATCCACCTACAGCATGTCTTTAGGATGTGGAAGGAAACTGGAGCACCCGGAGGAAACCCACGCAACCACAGGGAGGACATGCAGACTCCACACAGAAGGCACCCCAGCCGAGGATTGAACCGGAGAACCTCTTGCTGTGAGACGGGAACGTAAGATCAATGATTTAGAAAGTGAATTTGTCATTAAATAACGCATGTAAAGAAACACTAATATTGTCTCAGAATGCTTTAATAACTTCACAATCAAAAAACATCTTGTCAATCTGCTTATTTTACACCTTCAGCATATTAACTTTTATCTTGTACATTAATTCTGTTCTGTCGGGTTAAAAATGTTTTGCACATGAATTTTCATGTAAACACTTTCCTCTTTATAGAAAAAGTGCTGTAACTTCAAGATGTCAACATGTATTTCATATCTTCTTTATTTGGATAATTATTTATAGTTTTAAAACACTCCCAGTAACATGAATTTTTGAATGTTATGAAATCTAAAACTCAAATATATCTTCAATCCACAATGATTTGTCAGTGGTCCAAAAATAAGAGGCAAAATCGGCACATTTTGTCAAAAAGTCTGGATAGTTGAGAGGTATGGCACTGACAGATTACTGTTTGTTGGCAAATGGTAACAAAGAAGGCACTGGTAAAAAACAAAGTTGCAACGTTTTGGTAATTTATAATGCAGAAGCCATTTATATAAAACATGAAGATTAGAGCAAGTTGTGGTATAGGGTATGATGTGACAAGTTTGCTATGAGCACATGAAGCTGTCTCAGCTGTTAGTGTGTTATATGTATGTAGTGTACAATGTGACAAGTGTGATAAATGCCATGAGCACATGAAGCAGTCTCAGCTGTTAGTGTGTTATATATATGTAGTGTACAATGTGACAAGTGTGATAAATGCCATGAGCACATGAAGCTGTCTCAGCTGTTACTGTGCTGTATGTATCTAGTGTACAGCAGGTTGTGGTATAGGGTATGATGTGACAAGTGTGCTAAATGCCATGAGCACATGAAGCTGTCTCAGCTGTTACTGTGTTGTATGCATGTAGTGTACAGCAGGTTGTGGTATAGGGTATAATGTGACAAGTATGATAAATGCCATGAGCACATGAAGCTGTCTTGGGTGTTACTGTGTTGTACGTATGTAGTGTACAGCAGGTTGTGGTATAGGATATAATGTGACAAGTATGATAAATGCCATGAGCACATGAAGTTGTCTCGGGTGTTACTGTGTTGTACGTATGCAGTATACAGCAGGTTGTGGTATAGGGTATAATGTGACAAGTGTGATAAATGCCATGAGCAGATGAAGCTGTCTCGGGTGTTACTGTGTTGTACGTATGTAGTGTACAGCAGGTTGTGGTATAGGGTATAATGTGACAAGTGTGCTAAATGCCATAAGCACATGAAGCTGTCAACTGTTACTGTGTTGTATGTATGTAGTGTACAGCAGGTTGTGGAATAAGGTATAACGTGACAAGTGTGCTAAATGCCATGAGCACATGAAGCTGTCTTGGGTGTTACTGTGTTGTACTTATGTAGTGTAGATCAGGTTGTGGTATAGGGTATAATGTGACAAGTGTGCTAAATGCCATGGGCACATGAAGCTGTCTTGGGTCTTACTGTGTTGTGTGTATGTAGTGTACAGCAGGTTGAGGTATAGGGTATAATGTGACAAGTGTGCTAAATGCCATGAGCACATGAAGCTGTCTCAACTGTTACTATGTTATATGTATGTTGTGTAGAGCAGGTTGTCGTATAGGGTATAATGTGACAAGTGTGATAAATGCCATGAGCACATGAAACTGTCACAGCTGTTACTGTGCTGTATGTATCTAGTGTACAGCAGGTTGTGGTATAGGGTATAATGTGACAAGTGTGATAAATGCCTTGAGCACATGAAGCTGTCTCAACTGCTCAATGCCAAAAAGTGCATTGTCATTCCCTTTGGTAGAAACTCTGTACCCATGCTCTACTACATAGGTGGTAGTCTACTTAACATCGAAAGTCTGATAAGATACCTTGGGACAGAGGTGGACAGTAGTCTCTCCTTTGATAATCACATCGCCACAGTAGTCAGGAAATCCTTCTACATGACGCACCTCATCACAAAAGGTTTCTCATCCAGAAAAAAAGAGGTCATTGTTCCCCTCTACTCATCACTCATTAGACCCATTATAGAGTAATGCTTCACTTTTGGTATGTACCTTACAAGATATCGACAACTGGAAAGGCCACAGAAATTCCTCACAAAGAGGATTACCGGCCTCAAACTCCAGCTTTACTCCGTCGCATATCTCCTACTCAGAAGCGATCTCTGCCTAACATACAAAGCTATATCAAACCCAGAGCTGTTGGACATGCTCCACAATGAAATCCCAGTCCCTCCAAGTTGCATGCTTTAGGGACCTAAACCTTGTCACCACAATAAACAGAACATGCTGGAGGGATAGATTCCCGTCCCAGGGACTTCCCATACTCTGGAACAAACTACCTATCTATATTAAACAAAGCTCCTCATTAGCACTCTTCAAGAAAAATCTTTATGATTGGATGGGAAACAGGAAATTCACCCTGGGGATCACCTCTGTGGCTCTGCTCGACAGGGGCACAGGAAAATAATTTTCTTGGGTGGCAAAAACCAGGGTACCTTTTTGGCTAGGCCTGTATATGCCCTAGAGCCGATAGCCTACTACCTACCTATGAAATGCCATGATCAGATGAAACGGTCTCAGCTGTTACTGTTATGTATGAATGTTGTGTAGAGCATGTTGTGGTATAGGGTGTAATGTGACAAGTGTGCTAAATGCCATGAGCAGATGAAGCTGTCTCAGCTGTTACTGTGCTGTATATATGTAGTGTACAGCAGTTTGTGGTAAAGGGTAAAATGTGACAGGCGTGCTCATGTTGATCAGGATCAAATGCAGGAATAGATAAAGAGAGATGAATTTAAACCAAAAGACGCAATGTTAATATTGGTGGCCCAAGATAGTGGACTATGTATTACAAAGTCCATTGAAAATGTGGGAGAAAGAGAAGAATGTAAGTTTTGAAAAACAGAACTGGAAACAGTTACACATTTTGTTTCTGGCTGTGATATACTAATGGCAGAAGGACTGTATACTGAAAAGCATAATAATGTGGCAAGATTGTTGCACTGGGGATCGTGCAAATATTATAATACAGAAGAAGCAGAAAAACATTGGAAACATGAGCCACAAAGCATTATACTAAATGATGAAGCTTTTATCACATGGAATCAACCATTACCAAAATGAGACCAGTTAAAAAAAAACAGATGTGAGGAAAGTCCTTCTATGTGGCACATCTTATAACCAAAGGTTTCGCATCCAGGAGGAAAGAAATTATCAACTCTCTACTCATCCCTTATTAGACCAATCATCGAATATAATGCCCCATTTGGCATGTACCAGACCAGACATCTACAACAGCAGGAGAGGCCACAGAACTACCTCACAAAAAGGATCCTATGCCTTAAACACATGTCCTACATAGACAAACTCAAGAAATTTTGGCTGTTCTCAGTCTCTTATTGTCTACTTAGAGGTGATCTCTGCTTGACTTACAAAGCCATGTCCGACCCAGCCCTACTTGAAATGCTACACCTAAAGAAATCCGAATCCCCCCGTGCCACACGCTCCAGAGATCACAACCTCATTACCACAATTAACAAAACATGCTGGAGGGACAGGTTCGTTGCCCAAACACTGCCCGTAATCTGGAATAAGCTTCCCATTCATATCAAGCAGAGCACCTCGCTGGCCTTCTTCAAGAGAAATCCAGCATTTGCAGGCAGAAATGAGGGCGATCTGCTCTTAATCATACTTAAATATGCTACTAATACGTGTAATTCAGTATGAATTGCAAGAGTCAATACTGGGCACATTGCAAGTGCTGCGAAAAGTACTTCTGGCTAACATCAAAGACTGAAACAATACTAATTTCATGAACTTTAATCGCATTTTGACTTAGGAATGGGGTCCACTCTCTTCATGGCATTAGAAACCCAAAAGACTTGGAGAAATTAAAAACAAAGTGAAAAAGCCATAAAAAGTCAAGCACTCTTACAAATAAATGAAAACAGACTGAGAAATTTAATCACATTTTACACAAATTACACGGTTAAAAAAAAATGAGACCAGATCAGAGAACTATCATCATACCTCAGTTTTAGCTCTGATCCTCACAGAGGAGGAAAAAAGTAGGGGATTCACAGGGTCATCCCATTCTTTTATGGGTGGGTCCTTCAACATAAAAGTGGGAGGGAGTCCTCAGCAATAGGTGAACCCCCAGGAAGACAGACTTTTTCAGGTGACAAGGAAACAGTACTACAAATTAATGCTCTGCTAAAGGATATTTCCCCAGAAATGTTCTCCTAACCATAGTATTTAAAAAAATAGTTCTGCAGGCTTTTTTCAGAGTCATATGGATAAAAATGCAGCCATTCTGCATAATCAATTACAAAGTTTAAGCAACTTCTAAACATACAAAACAGCAAACAATTTATACAAGCTCAGATTATAATTCCTCGTCCGTGGCAATTTATTCATTTTTCTTCAGTATAACATACAACATGTATCTTTGCAGTTGTGTATGTTCATTTCAATATTTTATTTTATAAATGTACTACATAAAACACTGTTTGTTGCTGAAGCTTTTCTCTTTGGGCCTCCAATGAAAAAGGGTACCTACCCAGTCAGATTTTCTAGGTAAATAAATAAATATACAAAATAAATCAGACGGATGGAGACTCATTCCCTATGCTTAAGTGGCTTAACTCAGCAGTAAAGGTGAAACGATGCACAACAGAAGAACTAATGATGCACAGATAACAAGTGGCATTTCATGACAAGGGCAACTGCAGCATTAAAGACTTGTTGAAACACTGTCAACAAAAAAAAAATTCCTGAAAAATGTATCTACTTTGTCAGCAAAGGCTACCTCTGCTGTGCATTATAAGTTTTAAGAGAGTAAAACAAAGAGTTAGAAGGTCACACTGAAAAACCAATCAGAAAAAACTAAATGAAAACTCCAGCCAAGCTAGAACTTCCAATGAGTGACCTCCCATACCTCCTGTAACAGAGGCTCATGGGATACATGCAAATGGCCCTTATGAACATCAGGTGTTTCAGCTATATGGCGATTCTGATTGCCCATGACTTGTGTTTCTTATGCTTAGTCACATGGCCGGCCTTAGGCATAGGCCAAATAGGCGGCCGCCTAGGGCGCCGGTGTAGCAAGGGCACATTTCCAGTATTTATTTGGTGTAGGCAGACCAGGATGGGGGCACTAGGTAATGTGTTGGGGGCACCGTGGAGCTGTTTTGCCTAGGGCACCAGTTGACCTAGGGCCGCTCCTGCTTAGTCAAACACTCTGCTTATGCTATGCTGATGAAGTCATAACAAGGTCGAAATATGCATATCCATGGCTAGTGGGGTTTGGCTTTACTGGCCTGGAATTGTCCATTAAAACGACTTCAAATGTAAAAGTCATGGGCAGTCAGAATCGCCATATAGCTGAAACACCTGATGTTCATAAGGGTCATTTGCATATATCCCATGAGCCTCTGTTACAGAAGGTTTGGGAGGTCACTCATTGGCAGTTCTAGCTTGGCTGGAGTTTTCATTAAGTTTTAAGAGAGTAGATTCTTCCAAGTAATTTTCATACCTGTAAACCCGCAACTGCTTCAAACATTTTTAGGTCTCTTTCGTACTGCTCCCTTTTCAAACAATCGCCTAAAATAAAAATGATAAAATTATAAAAAGAAACAGCGAGTAAAACACCAGTACTAGATATGAAATAAGAAAGAGTGCTTCAAACGTACTTACAGTAAATACAAACAAGTACGCGGTATCAACTGATCTTTGAACACCTTGTGAAGTTATAACAGATGGATCGCCTTCCCAGCAGTTTTTGCTTAATATGGCGTTTACCCCCCTAGCTCCTACACTATGGACAGGCATGTCCTGTTGACACATCTTACGGCATTCAGTGCACCAGGCTAGGATAATCTGTCTGCTCCCGTGATTTTGAGTTCTGTCCCATGTAACACATATCAGCTACACTTGAAAAAACAAATTACCTATGCAAGGACATAAAATTATGACATTGTAATATTTAAAGGGTACACCAAACTCAATCAGGGTGTATGGAACATCCAGTCAGAGGAATATGTTATGAAGGCAGTAAGTACCCAATGCAGACGGCATTCTCAAAGATACCTTTGTAATGGCAAACACTCACATATCCAAAACATCACACTTGGGGGGGGGGCTGCCAAAGTTACTAAAATGAAGATACCATTTAGTACATCAAAAACCTCAAGACAGGCAGGAACCATGTAGATAAGAGAAACAAAACTCACTCAGAGTAGAGTCAAAGAAAATCTGGGGGAAAAATGCAGCGCAAAGGGTCACGGCACAAATATCCTCAAAGGGCACATTCTGGAAACAGTTAATGGAAACTGGAAAATGCTGATGAAATTGCTTTTTGTAGCCGTAGTCAATAAGTGACTGTCACAGCAGGAAAGCTCCAGATATTCCACTGATGGCAAGCAAACACTTCTTCAAAAATAATAAATGGGGATGGAGGCAACTTGTGAGTTAAAAAGTTCCGACTTCCAAACTTAAGGGTCTTCCAAACGTACAAAATGGCTAACAGCCTATAGAAGCTGCTTGACAAGTCTGTACTGAACCACAGTTACCTGATTCATGTCATGAAGCGCTGAAATGGAGGATACCTCTAACCTTGACCATGGGAATAGACCACCAAAAGCCAGGAAACAAACACAAACTAAAGCTCCAAAAACATAAAGGGCGACAGACTGTGCAAAACACAAGTCCACGTTTATTTTAAATATTAAAACACACCATTACGTGCTTTCGTCGTCCAATCACGACTTCATCAGAATCCATGAGAATAATAAACCCAAACTAAATAGCTTTTTAAAGCAGGTCAGCGTGACTTATTTTATTTATACTTTGTTGACCATTTCAACCACACTAGGCCAGTGACCTCTTTTCATGGGAAACTTGAGGTGGTATTAGTACTGACTAGGAGAAATTTAGCAAAGGCCCTACACTTTACTCTAAGTGCTGTGGGATCATTTACATTCACCTGTGCTACCATCATTGCAAACAGATGGGATCTCAGTTTAATGTCTCATTCAAAGGACAGCGCAGTCAAAAGTGCAGCACCACCTTATATTACACTGCAGTATCAGAAATGGAAAATTAACCTAATCGCTTGGAGTGAGAATAGAACCCACTGCCTTCTCACTCTCCAGCACCAAGGTAAATGTGCTACCTTATGAGCTACCGACACTACCTTCAACAAGCAAGGTTCACAGAGTGTAGACTATGTGGGCTGTTCACCATTCAGAATGGGAGAAATTTCCACATGGCTGAACATGTTTCTGTCCAGTGGAAGGTTTTCTACTTGCCTCTTGGATATCAAAGGCCAGAGACAGAAATTGCCTAGACATAGTACAACCTTACTGCTACTGGCTGCCACAAAAGGAATTACTAGAAGACAGAAATCAAAATCTTAACCAAACTGTAACTGGAACAAGAATTGGAGATGGGATCCTTAGAAAAATGAAAGAGCAAATTACATAGAACAAACCAGAATGTGCGGGAACAATACACGCAGAATAGGAGTGAGGCTTAAGTGAAGAATTGGAGGTGGGATCCTTAGAAAAATGAAAGGGCAAATTACATAGAACAAACCAGAATGTGTGGGAACAATACATGCAAAATAGGAGTGAGGCTTAAGTGAAGAATTGGAGGTGGTATCCTTAGAAAAATGAGAGAGCAAATTACATAGAACAAACCAGAATGTGTGGGAACAATACATGCAGAATAGGAGTGAGGCTTAAGTAAAGAATTGGAGGTGGGATTCTTAGAAAAACAAAACAGCAAATTACATAGAACAAACCAGAATGTGTGGGAACAATACATGCAGAATAGGAGTGAGGCTTAAGTGAAGAATTGGAGGTGGGATCCTTAGAAAAATGAAAGGGCAAATTACATAGAACAAAGCAGAATGTGTGGGAACAAGACATGCAGAATAGGAGCCATGCTGCTTCGCAAGGGACGGCTTGCACCTGTCACCCCTGGGATTCCGGATATTGGCTAAGGCTCTTGCCACCCCCATAGTGCCTTTTTTAGACAAGGCTCAAATTCTAAACCTACCACCGTAGAAAACAAAAATGGGAAGAAACTGAGGGTAATGCTGCTCAATGCCAGAAGTCTAAATCTCAAAATGCACACACTCGAGGCCCTTCTCAGTATGGAGAACATCGATGTCTGTGCTGTAACTGAAACCTGGTTCAAGGCTCCTGAGAGCACCCCGGCACTATTAGGTTTTACCTCATATCATGCGTTCCGGCCCCAAAACCCGGACCACTCCACAAAAGGAGGGGGTGTATCCATATTCATAAAGGATACCCACACCTCCAGGTTGGTGGCAACGCACGAAGCTTCAGAAACCATCCAGGTGCAACTAACCATAGGCAAAACTGCTCTACAAATTGTTGCATGCTATAGGCCACCCTCTCAAACTCAGGAACCCCACACAGCCTTCCTGAAGACACTGGAGGGTATAAATATATCTCCAAACACCATCATATTGGGTGACTTCAACTACCCGAATATAGACTGGGAACATTACTCAAGCCCTAACTTTCTAGCCCAACGGTTCCTGGAGTTCATAAATTCAAATGCCATGGAACAGCTAGTCACTGTTCCCACGAGAGGAGAAAATATACTAGATCTCATTATCACAAACATGGGGACAAAATGCTCCACACCGGAAGTATATCCCTCATTGGTGAGATCTGATCATAAACTAATCTCACTGGAAATCCACATCCCGCCCCACCCCAAACAAAAGACCACAGTGAAGAACTTCTCTAAAGCAAACTTCACACTACTCAAGACTGGTGTGGTATCCTTCAAGGCCCCTGAGCCAGTGGAAACCACAACCAAAGCTGCGGAAGCCCTTACAAATGCCTTCTATGAACACCTCCAGGACTGCATGGATCAGGCAATCCCAAATAAAACCAAGACTCTTTCCACAAAGGACAAACGTCCAGTCTGGTGGACCCCAGCCATTAACAAACTTTACAATAAGAGGAAAAAGCTATTACATGATAGAACAAAATCCAGAAAAGGGAAGTCACCCCTGATCATTATTAGTAAAAAAATACGAGCACTCATAAAATCAACTAAGGCCAATTTTGAGAGAAAAATTGCCATGGATTCAAAGGACAATCATAAGGCCTTTTTCAGCTATGTTAGGAACCTGGGTGGAAACTCCCAGATATGCTCAGAATTAGTCCAAAATGATACAAAAATCACTGAACCCACAGACATTGCCAACATACTGGCAGACAGGTTCAGTGCAAACTTCACCCCCCTCTCCCCCCCTAAAGGAGAGATAAAGTACAGTTTTGTACCTACCATAAATGTAGATGTTCGAGGATCCACATTGCTGCAGTCATAACCTGTGGGTAGTCCGCTGTCCTCGGTCGGCCCGAATACCAAAGTGTTAGGCTGGCGTCGGTCATGGTCGCTCAGAGCTGACGTCAGTACGCAGTAGTACTTAAGCGCATGACCGACGCCATATCCTCAGTCTTTCTTGCCCCAGATGTCAGAAGGCCTAAAAAGGAAAGGCCATAGCCAAAATAGAAAGTACCCAACAACCCACATAGAACCCCAAACTATACAGGGGAAGGAGGGAGGGAAAATTGGACTGCAGCAATGTGGATCCTCGAACATCTACATTTATGGTAGGTACAAAACTGTACTATGTTCTTCGTCTCACATTGCTGCAGTCATAACCTGTGGGTAGAATCCCAAAGCAAAGGAAAAGGGAGGCTGGCAAACTAAAAAGCATTAGGGGCTGCTAACATGCCCTGTAAAACTGCAGTGGCAAACCCAGCCCTAGACTTGGAATAAAGAGGGAGATGGTAATGTTTAGTAAAAGTGTGCACTGAACTCCAAGTAGCTGCCTCCAAAATATCCTTAGTAGCTACCCCCCTTAAAAAGGCAGTAGATGTAGCAGTAGCCCTAGTGGAATGAGGTCTGATCCCAGCAGGAACATCCTTTCCATGATGAGAATAACAAAAAGCAATACAATGGCCAATCCACTTAGAAATAGTTTGCTTTGAGACAGCCTTCCCTTGTGAACCCAAAGCAAAAGAAATAAATAACTGTTGAGTCTGCCTGAACTCTTTAGTTCTGCTCAAATAGTAGCGTAACTGTCTGTGAATATCAAAAGAATGCAAGACTTTTTCCCCTTTATTTTGGGGATCAGCATAAAAAGTAGGCAAATGAATAGACTGGTTTAAGGCCACATTAGAAATAACTTTAGGCATAAATGTAGGGTTAGTACGCAGAGATACCCTATCCTTATGAAATATCAGGAAGGGTTCAACTGCCATGAGAGCCTGTAATTCAGATATCCTCCTAGCAGACGTAATGGCCAACAAAAAAGCAGTCTTCCAAGACAAAAACATCAACTCAGACGTAGCTGCAGGTTCAAAAGGAGGTAAAGTAAGCTTTTCCAACACAAAATTGAGATCCCAGAAAGGAGTAGGAGCTCTACGTGGGGGTCTTATGTTTTTTGCCCCTCTAAGAAATTGTTTAAACAGAGGGTGAGAAAATAAAGGAGGGTCACAATCATAGTGAGCAGAAATGGCTGCAGCATGAACTTTCAAGGAGGAAAAAGACAAACCTTTGTCTAGTAATTCAGTAAGGTACTGTAGTGTAAAACTCAAATTAGGCACTGAGACATCAAAGCTCTTTGCTGTGCTCCAAAGAAAAAATCTCCTCCATTTATCAGCATAAACTTTTCTAGTACTAGGCCGTCTGGCTTCCAAAATGACATTCAAAACCTGTTGAGGAAGCTGAGACCCCTCAGGGTCTAAAACAGAATATGCCAGGCTGTTAGATGCAGGGACTGTACCCTGACATTGAGAAGATGATTGCTTGACTGGGACAACAGGTGAGGAATCGGTGGCAAAGGCCAAGGAGGCTCCTGAACTAAACTCCTCAGCAGAGGATACCAGTGCTGGCGTGGCCAATCTGGTGCTATTAGAATCATGCAAGGCTTGTCCTGCCTGACTTTCAAGAGTACCTTGGGAAGGAAAGGCAGAGGAGGGAAAGCATAGACGTGAAGGTTGTTCCAACTGAAAGATAGAGCATCCACTTTCCAAGCTTTTGGGTGAAACATCTTTGTGCAAAATTTTGGCAGTTGGAAATTTAGTGGAGAAGCGAACAGATCTATGTCTGGAGTTCCCCAAGCCACTGTCAACTGTTGGAATACGTGAGGATCCAATTTCCACTTGTGGGGATACACAATTTGTCTGCTCAATACATCTGCTAATGAGTTCTGTGCTCCTGGCAGAAACCGTACTTGAAGAGTGATGTGTAAACTCAGAGCAGTCTCCCACAATATCATAGCTTGTCTGCAAAGAGGGTAAGAATGGGTTCCCCCCTGCTTGTTGATGTACCACATGACTGTTGTGTTGTCTGTTTGAATCAACACCTGTCCTGGTTGAAGTAGGTCCTTGAAAGCCATCAGGGCAAATTGGACTGCTAATATCTCCTTCATGTTGATATGCAAATGCTGTAGTCTGGGAGGCCACGTGTCTTGAATCCATTTCCCATTGAAGTGTGCTTCCCAAGCCAGGTCTGAGGCATCCGTCGTTAAGATCTGACTCGCCTCTGGTCGGGTCACAGAGAGTCCCTTGTTTAGGTGACATTCCTGAGCCCACCACAAGAATTCCTTCTGGATGCAAGGTATTATCTGAATGACAGTGTCCAAATCGTGGCAATGTTGAGTCCATACAGTTTTGAGATACCATTGTAGCTTCCTCATATGCAGTTTGGCATTGGGAAGTACCAGAATGCAAGATGCCATGAACCCCAAGGCTTGAAGGACTGTCCTTGCAGTCAGCCTGGACATTACTGATAATTGCTGGAAGTATAGGTGAAGATTTCTTTGTTTGTCCGGGGTCAAAAAAGCCATCTGAGAGGATGTATTCAGTCTCACACCCAGAAAGCACATGTCTTGAGAGGGTACTAGACTGGACTTTGTTTCATTCACAGAATACCCTAGGCACCTTAAAACTGCCATTACATACTGTAGATGTTGAAGTAACTTGTCTTTGTCTTGAGCCAGAATCAGGCAATCGTCCAGATAAGGATACATTTGTATTCCCCTCAGTCTTAAGAAAGCTATTACAGGAGCCAGAACCTTTGTGAACACCCTGGGTGCAGTAGATAAGCCAAAGGGCAATGCAAAGAACTGATAATGAGAAGTACCAGCCCGAAAACGCAGGAATCTCCTGCAGCTGGGCCTAATAGGAATGTGAAGATAAGCCTCTGAGATCCAGAGTTACCATCCAGTGATCTTTGCCTAGCAGAGGCAGAAGTTGCTGTAATGTTAACATCTTGAACTTTGGAATGTCTAGGTATGTATTGAGAATGGACAAATCCAGAATAGGCCTCCAAGTGTTTCCTTTCTTTGGTACAAGGAATAGGCGAGAATAAAACCCTAGGCCTACTTCTGACGGAGGTACCACCTGGATTGCCCCCATCTGCAAAAGCAAAGAAATTTGTTCGTGAGTCTCCAGCCTTTGCTGAGGAGGTACATCTGGCATGCCTTTGAAAGGAGGAAAAGTGTGAAAATAAAACTTGTAGCCTTGATTTATTATGTCCAACACCAATTTGTCCTGGGTGACCAAATGCCAATATTGTTTGAAAAGTGCCAACTTTCCTCCTAGAGGAGCTGCCAGACAGGAAGAATCTGGCAGCTGGAGATACAGGTCATTGGGTCTGTTTACGAAAAGGCTGACCCCTGCCCTCACCAGAAGATTGTGCCGGAGAACTCCAAGTCCTAGGTCTGAAAGAACCCTGAGCGTGAGCCCTGCCCCTACCACGTCTAGATCTGCCCTTAGACTGAAAATCGGAAGAAGGGTAGGACCATCCTCTTGCAGGCCAATTCCTGCTAAACTTAGGGGGCTGCACTTGCAAAAATTCCTTAACCGTCTGCATAGACTTAGCTTTGTCTTCCATCTTTTTCAAAACTGACTCCACAGGAGAACCAAAAAGAACTTCAGATTGAAGAGGAGCATCCAAAATTCGAGCTTTAACATGCTCTGATAGATTTTGATCCTTAAGCCAGGCATGTCTACGAATAACTGAACCAGTAGCAGCCACCCTGGAAGAAGCCTGAAGAGCATCGAAGCCACACTGCAAGGAATGCTTACCAACTTGATCTGAAGCATGAACTAAGTCCTGCAATTCCTTACACTCTATACCCTCAGATAAAGCATCTACCTTAGATTTCAACTGACCTAACAGAAAGTTCTGATACTTCAGCATATGAAACTGGCAATTTAAAGCCCTCATAGCTAACGTGGAGGAGGTATACACTTTTACCCCACCTATCCAAAGCTCTAGAATCTTTATCCAGAGGAACTGGATTCTTAACTACAGAAGCCCTGACACCCTTAGGCCCCTGAATAATAGTTTCGGGTCAGCTCTAGGACTCTTATACAAATATTTATGTGCCTCTGGAACTCTGTAATACCTGTCTGGCTTGACAGGGCAGGGGTAAAGAATCAGGATTAAGGGAAGCTTCAGAAAAACATCCTGAACAACATCTAAAACAGGGGGAATAGCCAAAGGTCTATGTTGTGGCAAAAACAAAAATTCCCTAAGCCTCTTACGAGAATCTGAAAAATCCTGACCTTCCCACTTGAAATGCTCCCTCATGGAGTGCAAGGTTTCAGAAAAGGAAAAATCCTCTGGAGGAGAAGCAGAAGGACAGGAATCCTCTGCATCCGAATCAGAATAGGGAGGAAAATCCTGAATATCCTCAGCTGAGGACTCAAGAGTAATCTGAGGAATGCTCCAATCCCTCTAAATCTGTCTCCACCCTGGACCTCTTCTGTGGAGGGGGCATAGAACCCCTGATCAAAGTAATCAAATCCTCTGCCATTTTCAACATATGTTTTTTAGGAACAGAGCCCGAAGAACTAGGGCTGTGGCCTGTACCAGAAAGACCAGGTCTAGCTTTAGCAGGGCCTTTAGTGACAGAAGTACAAGGCCTAATAACCTTTTGTAAGGATGGAACCACAGAAACTTGAGAAGCCCCCTCGGCCTGACCTAACTCTTGAGAGGCCAACTCCTGTAATAGTAAAGGTTCCCCCTGGGATTCAGCCGAGACCTCGGCTGGATCCACAGATTCAACCGTAGATTCCATAGAACCGGCGTCCGCAACGGACAACTCATCCGGTTTAGACTTTAAAGATTTATCTTTTCGCTTTATGCGGGCGCCGGAGGATCCGACGGCATGTTGTAGTTACACCGCTTACGAAAACAAGCCTAGCACAGTCTAATCTGCGTTTATGGTGCGCTTATTAAATCTAGCGCAAAAGCGACACCCGACTACGTCGTGCTCAGGCCCCAAGCAAGGAATACAGAGAGAGTGATAGTCCCTATGAGGTATCGGTTTCCCACAAGAAATACAATTATTAACTTTTTCTGACATCCGGATTAACTGAGGCAAGAAAAGACAAAAATATTCCCCAACGGGGTACTTAGCCCAACTTGGTCTTCGGTCTGAAACTCGAAAAATGAAAATTTCAGAACGCCGAACGGCACTTGCAAACGCTGCTTCTGCTTCGGACCACGCGGCAAGAAAGACTGAGGATATGGCGTAGGTCATGCGCTTAAGTACTACTGCGTACTGACGTCAGCTCTGAGTGACCATGACCGACGCCAGCCTAACACTTTGGTATTTGGGCCGACCGAGGACAGCGGACTACCCACAGGTTATGACTGCAGCAATGTGAGACGAAGAACATCTATCCCAGCAGAGTGTAGCCTCCCAGACATCTCAAATGCGCAGGTGAAAGCTGCTCTCTCTAAAGCTAAAAACACAGTATCAATGGGACCGGATGGTGTCCCCGGCTGTGTGCTACACGAGCTAAATGAGGAATTAAACCCGCACATAAGGCAGCTGTTTAATCTCAGCCTTATACAGGATACGTGCCCAAGGAGTGGCGTACGGCAACTGTGGTCCCACTCCACAAAGGCGGTGCCTCTACGGCCCCTGGTAATTACCGCCCCATAAGCTTAACAAGTCTAGTCTGCAAAGCTATGGAGAGGATCATAATGGAGCTCATAAACAAAGATATAGGGGACTTGCAGACACTGGACCCGACCCAGTTTGGCTTCGTCAAGGGCAGATCATGCCTTTTGAACTTGGTCGACTTCTTCGAAACAGTCACCAAGGCCATTGATGAGGAAAAGGCAGTCCATACAGCCTACCTTGACCTTGCAAAGGTTTCGACACAATACCCCACTCGGGTATTGTAGAAAAACTTACCAGCTTAAATGTAAACCCATATGTCACAAGATGGGTTGCAAACTGGCTTAAGGACAGAACCCACAGGGTTAGAGTTGCTGGCGCTATGTCAGACTCCAAGCCGGTCACAAGTGGTGTCCCACAGGGCTCGGTCCTTGGCCCCCTATTGTTCGGCATCTACTTCTCAGAAGTACAGGCCAACATGGGAGGACTTTGGCTGACAAAGTTTGCAGACAACTGCAAACTGGGCGCCATAGTGGAAAGTGCATCGGACACGGATATCCTTCAGAAGGGACTCACGGAAACAGATAGCTGGTGCCAGAGCCATGGCCTGAAGTTAAACGCCAAAAAATGTATAGTCATACCCTTCGGGAAAAACAAGGCAACCCCAAGCTACCATATAGGTGGCAATCCACAAGCACAGAAGAGGTTATCAGGGACCTGGGGACCCAGGTTGACAGTGGCCTTTCTTTTGACACTCACGTTGCTAAAGTGGTTAGAAAGACCTTCTACATTACCCATCTGATCATGAAGGGATTCACATCCAGATCTAGTGAGGTCATTGTTCCCCTGTACTCTTCACTTATCAGACCAATGATCGAGTACAATGCCCCATTCGGGATGTATCTCACCCGACATCTGCAGCAATTGGAGAGACCCCAAAAGTTCCTCACCAAAAGGATAAAGGACTCCAAAATCTGTCATATGCTGCCAGATTGAAGAAACTCCAGCTCTATTCAGTTGCATACCGTCTGCTCAGAGGTGACATGTGCCTGACATACAAGGCCATGTCCAACCCGAATTAATGGACATGCTCCACCTCAAAAAATCCAAATCCACCAAAACCACTAGAGCAAGCGACTTAAACCTTAGCACGGATATAAATAGGACGTGCTGGAGGGATAGATTTATCACTCAGAGACTCCCTATGCTGTGGAATAAAATCCCGATCCATGTGAGGCAGAGCACCTCGCTGGCTCTGTTCAAGAGAAATCTTGACCTGTGGATGGGAGATCGTAGGTTTATCCCGGAAATCATCTCTGTGTCACTGCTGGACAGAGGCACAACAAACTAATGGGCACAGTATTTTTTCATATAAGGGGTGGCGTAAGCCACAAAAATTTGGGCTAGGCTTATAAATGCCTTAGGGCAGATAGCCTAGTATAAACCTATGAACCTATAAGTGAAGAATTGGAGGTGGGATCCTTAGAAAAATGAGAGAGTAAATTATATAGAGCAAACCATAATGTGTGGGAACAAGACATGCAGAATAGGAGTGAGGCTTAAGTGAAGAATTGGAGGTGGGATCCTTAGAAAAATGACAGAGCAAATTACAAAGAACAAACCAGAATGTGTGGGAACAATACATGCAGAATAGGAGTGAGGCTTAAGTGAAGAATTGGAGGTGGGATCCTTAGAAAAATGACAGAGCAAATTACATAGAACAAACCAGAATGTGTGGGAACAATACATGCAAAATAGGAGTGAGGCTTAAGTGAAGAATTGGAGGTGGGATCCTTAGAAAAATGAAAGAGCAAATTACATAGAACAAACCAGAATGTGTGGGAACAATACATGTAGAATAGGAGTGAGGCTTAAGGGAAGCAGGAAGAAAATGAAGAACGTATGTAAGTGAGTGAACGCCCATTGTTAATGAAGAATGTATGTAACTGAGTGAATGCCCATTGTTGCAAGAAACGTGTAAATACTTCATTAAAAGTGTCACTATAGTTGGTTTTGTTTTATATTAATGCATGTGTATCTGTGTCACGGTTTTAGTTGTGATTTATAAAGATACTTATGTAAAATACTGTTGTAATTTAATAAATATGTTTATATACATAAACAAGACCTCAGCTAGAAGGTAATATAAAAATCAAATGATTTGGTGCAGCAAATGAGCCCACAAGTTCAGCTGTGGTCCTCCATCCTTGGAGGACAACTTTGGCATGAAATGAGAATGTCTCCTGTAGAGTAAGAAAGAAATATGAAAGTTATGTTCTTACCATAACAATAGATCCTTTCCGTAATGCCCTGCTCCTCCCTGACTAACGCAGATCAAGTCTGGCTCCATAGTCAAGAGCATTTGGACTACCTTTGATTCTAAATAAAAGGCATTGGCTCCACAGCATTATGGCAGAAGGAAGGGGGAGGGTTGTCGTATCCAACGGATTGGAATGAAAGGATTTGTCGTTATGGTAAGTACAGAACTTTTGTTTCCTGCTCATTCAGTCTGTTCAATCAGATATATGGGTCAGAATCCCCAGCTTCTACAGCCATGGGTGGCCTCAAGACAGGAGACCCTTCAGGATGGATGCCCCAAAGGAAGCTCTGGTTCTTGGCATCTGGTCTAACTTGCAATTCTTGACGAAGGTATGGATTGAAGACCAAGTAGCAACTTGACAAATTTCTTCCAAGTACAAGGCCCTGAAATAGGATGCTAATGTAGAGACTGCTCCAGTGGAATGGAATTTAGGTTTAATGGACAAAGATTCATCTTGTTGCATGTAGATAAAAGGAAATACAATCTGCCAACCATCTGCCTAGAGAAATCTTGGACACTTTCCTTTCCAGTTTAAGATGTGCACATGACACAACAGCAGCTCATCCTTTCTGAAGGCACTGCTAGGTGAAGGAAGAAAAGAAGTTGACTGCGCACATATAAAGGATGCAAAACATATTCACCTTTGTTTTGGTAGTTTGGAAAAAACACAGGCTACAACACAGAATGTGAGCAATTAGTCTCAGAAGCCACTTCTGGAAGAAAGGAGGGACAGGTTCTAAAGTAACCCCATTCTTATGAAATACGATAAAATGAGAAAGCATAAGGCATGAAGGTCAGAAATACTCCTAGCTGAAGTAACAGACACTAAAAGTAGGTTTTCTCAGGGTAAGAATTTTAGATTTGTAGTTGCGGTAGGCTAAAATGGAGATCTGGAGAAAACTTCAAGGGCAAAATTTAAATCCCAAAGAGGAGCCCAGCCCTTAATAGGAGGCCTCAAATGGAATGGCCCATTAAGGAAAACTTTGCATAACTTATGACTGGATAAGGAAGAGTCCTGAATCCCATTGTGAACTCATGACATGGCTGCCAACTGTACTTTGACACTTTTTGGGGAATCCAAACCCAGCCGAAAACAATGAAGACAAAAAGAGTTAAACATCTGGCACTGATGCTGAAAAAGGTTTGTGTTATGAGATTACACTCATATTGCAACTCTTTTCCACTTACTATGGTACATCTTACAAGTACATGATCTTTTAGAGGCTAAGAAAATAAGTAACACATGAGAGGAAAGGGACTCAACCTATGCTGTTACTGGAGCTGGAGAAACCAAGCGGTTAGTGTCAGATTGGACAAGTCTGACTGTGGCTTTCTGGACAGATGATAAATCAAATTCAGTATTGCATCCAAGAGACATAGAGGCTCCTTCAGATAAGGCCTTAAGGAGGGGAAACTAAACATGACTGGACCAGAATGGGGTAATGATGATAACTGTTGCCCTGCACCAAACAGCTTTCTGTATGAATTTGGTCATGAGGACAGTAAGGGGATAAGTGTAAAGTAACCTGGGAGGCCAATAAGCTGGACAGAGCATCCCTGGAGCTCTGTCCCAGAACAGGGAGAATAGTGAAGTACTGACTGCACTTGGTGTTCAGCAGGGTCACAATCAGATCACAGCATGGTTACCCCAGCAATGAAAAATCCCCTTTGCTATCACTGGGTTCAGAAATCACTTGTAAGACAGGACAGCATTTCTGCTTAACCTGTCCACAAGATCACTGATCCATCCACAAATGTGTGCTACAATCACAAAATAGTGAGAAGATATCTCCCAATGCCACACCCTCGTGGTTTCTCAGCAGGGTGGGTGAGAGCCGGTTCCCCAGGCTTCTTCATCTACCAGACTACTGTCATGTTGTCACCCTGGATATGGATTACCCATAGAAGGAGACAATCTTGTAATTTCTGCAACACAGGGAGGGCTGCCCTCATCTGAAGGGCATTTATGTGAAGACAAGCTTCTAAAGTCAAAGTAAAAAAAAAACTTTGTCATTCAGAAAGTACAGTTTTGTACCTACCATAAATGTAGATGTCCGATAGGTATGCATCTGCAGTCATAACATATGGGTTGTCCTGCCTCAGGCAGCCCTTCGGTCGGCCGGATTCCAAAGTCTGGGTCTGGCCTTGGCTGATGTCGCACTTTCCCCGACGTCAGAGCTTCTGGGGTATAAAGGCATCAGCCGACGCCATTTTCCTCAGTGTTTCTTGCCCCAGATGCCAGGTGCCCTCTAGGAAGGCTAAATTTGGATAAATGCTGAAAAGTTCCAAACAGTAGCAAAATATATATATATATATATATATATATATATATATATATATATATATATATATAAACAAACAAATACACCATAATAGATTCCCCCAGCTAGCTGAAAGAGGGTAAGCACCCTAGGAATACCACAGAGGGGAAGGAGGGTGGGTAATCCTGACTGCAGATGCATACCTATCGGACATCTACATTTATGGTAGGTACAAAACTGTACTATGTCCTTCAAGGATGCATCTGCAGTCATAACATATAGGTAGAATACCATAGCCAAACTGGGGAGGAGGTACTAAGAGAAGGATGGTGTAGTCAGGATCCCCTGCAGAACTGCAGTTGCAAACCCTGCTCGGGATCTGGAGTATAAAGGTAGATTATAATGCTTGGCAAATGTATGCACGGAGCTCCAAGTAGCAGCTTCTAAAATGTCCTTGGTAGCCACCCCTCGAGGAAAGCTGTAGTGGTGGCTGTGGCCCTTGTGGAATGAGGCCTGATATTTTCAGGAGCTGTCTTTCCATGAAAAGAGTAGTAGCAGCGCATGCAATTTCCTATCCATTTTGAAATTGTCTGTTTGGAAATTGCTCTTCCTTGCACCCCAGTTGCATATGCTACAAAAAGTTGGTCAGTTGTTCTGTTGGTTTTAGTTCTGTCCAGATAGTAGCGTAGTTGTCTGTGTATATCCAAGGTGTGCAAAAGTTTTTCTCCTTTGTTCTGTGGGTTAGGGAAGAACGTAGGCAAATGAATAGCTTGGTTCAAGGATACCCTGGATACCACCTTTGGCATGAAAGTAGGATTGGTTCTCAGTGACACTCTATCGTGGTGGAAAATAAGAAAAGGCTGCACTGCCATTAATGCCTGTAACTCGGATACTCTTCTTGCTGAAGTGATTGCCAGAAGGAAAGCAGTTTTCCAAGATAAAAACTGTAGGTCTGCTGATGCTGCTGGTTCAAAAGGAGGTAGTGTCAATTTTTCCAGCACAAAATTGAGATCCCATGCAGGTAGAGGGGGTCTCCTTGGAGGTTTAACATTTTTGATCCCTCTCAAAAATTGTCTGAGAAGAGGGTGAGAGAAGATAGGAGGATCCATATTGTATTCTGCTGAAATTGCTGAAGCATGAATCTTAATGGAAAAATAAGACAGGCCATTGTGGAACAATTCTGCTAGGTATTCTAGGATGTGTGCTAGGTTTGCCACTGTGACATCTGTGCCCTTTGATGTGCTCCAAATGAGAAATCTCTTCCATTTAGCTGAGTATGCCTTCCTTGTGGAAGGTCTACGAGCCTCCAGGATAATGTCCTTGACCCTCTGAGATAAAACAGTTTGGTTAGGTTTTAAGGAATTTTCCAGGCAGTTAGTTGCAATGTTTTCAAGTTTGGATGCAGGATCTTGAAATTGTTCTGCGTTAGAAGAAGAGGCCATAGGGGTAGAGGCCATGAGTTCGCCTGAGACATGCTTCTCAGTAGCGGATACCAGTGTTGTCTTGGCCAGTCCGGAGCTATAAGTATCACCTTTGGCTGTTCCTCCCTGATCTTCAGTAGAACCTTGTACATCAATGGGAGAGGTGGAAAGGCATATACTGTTAGGGCATTCCAGGTGAAAGAGAGGGAGTCCACCCTCCAGGCTTGTGGGTGGTATGTCCTTGAGCAGAATTTCTTCAGTTGGTGGTTGAGTGGGGAGGCGAACAGATCTATCTCTGGCATTCCCCATTTCTTTGTTATGAGTTTGAAGATGTCTGGATGCAGCATCCATTCGTGAGCATCAGTGGTAGTTCTGCTTAAGCTGTCTGCTAGTGAATTTTCTTTTCCTGGTATGAATTTGGCCTGCAGCTGGATATTGAGATTCAGGCATAGGTTCCACAGATTCATTGCCATCCGGCATAGAGGGTAGGAATGTGTGCCTCCCTGTTTGTTTATGTACCACATGACCGTGTTGTTGTCTGTCCTTATTAACAGATGTCCTTGCTGGAGGAATGGTTTGAATGCCTCGATTGCATGCTTCACTGCCAGCATCTCCTTTTGGTTTATGTGCATGCTTACCTGTCCTTGAGGCCATAGGCCTTGGATACATTTGCCCTCCATGTGTGCTCCTCATCCTAGGTCTGAGGTGTCCGTGGTGATTGTCTGCCTTGGTTTTGGTTTGTTGAAGGGCAACCCTCTGTTGGACTGGCAGGCCTGAGCCCACTACAGGAATTCCTTTTGAAGGCATGGAATGATTGGTATCATGGTTTCTAAACTGTGCCTGTGTTGAGACCATACATTCCTTAGGTACCATTGTAATTTCCTCATATGCAGCCTGGCATGTGGGATCAAGATTATGCAGGATGCCATGTAACCCAGGGCCTGCAGGACTTTCCTTGCAGTAAGCTGAGTTTGTCTTGTCAAAGTCATGAAGTAATCTGGAAGTTGTTTTTGTTTTTCTTCTGTGAGAAAAGCCTTCTGAGTGATTGTGTCCAGATCCGCACCCAAAAAGGTTATCCTTTGGGATGGCACTAGTCTTGACTTTTGGATGTTGACTGTGTATCCCAAGGCCTGTAGCAGAAGTATGACATAGGCCAAGTCCTTTAACAATTTTGTCTTGTTGTCTGCTTGTATTAGGCAGTCGTCCAGGTATGGGTAAATTTGAATTCCCTGAAGTCTGCAATGTGCAATTACTGATGCCAGGCATTTCGTGAATACTCTGGGCGCAGTAGATAAGCCAAAGGGCAATGCTGAGAATTGATAATGCTCTGATCCTGCAAGAAATCTGAGGTGTCTTCTGCAATCTGGTCGGATAGGGACGTGCAGGTATGCCTCCTTGAGATCTAGAGTCACCAGCCAAGACTCCTTGCCCAACATGGGAAGAAGTTGCTGTAGGGTCAGCATTTTGAATTTTGGCACAATGAGATATGTGTTCAGTGCGGACAAGTCGAGAATAGGCCTCCATTGGTTTTCTTTTCTTGGTACAAGGAATAATCTGGAGTAAAATCCTTGGCCTTGTTCCATAGATGGTACCCTTTCTATCGCTTTCATCTGAAGTAAATTGTTGATTTGTCTTAAAGCCTCTGCCTTCTGGTTTGGTGGAAGGGTTGGCATTCCGCTCCTTTTTGGTAAAGTGTGGAAGTGAAACCTGTATCCTTTGTCTATCGTTTGCAATGTCCATGTGTCCCTTGTAATGCAATGCCAGTTTTTCGAGAATAAAGCCAGCTTTCCGCCCAAGGGAGCTTCCAGTTGATCCCTGGTAGGCGGAATCAGAGTCAAGTCATTGTGTCTGTCCTGTGGTAGTGGTGGTAGCTGCAGCTGTGGCACTACTCCTCTGGCTGGCAGGCTGCCACTGACGGCCCCTGTAGGTACCCTTTGATTGACCTCTGCCTCTAGGGCGTCTATTCCTGCCCCTCTGTGCTCTGGAGGTGTCTGGAATGGACCAATTCTTTGTAGGCCAGTTTCTGCTGAACCTCGGAGGTTGGACCTGCAGAAATTCCTTCACTGTTTGCACAGATTTTGCTTTTTCTTCCACCTTCTTTAGAATCTCCTCTGCAGGGGAGCCAAATAAATTTTGTTTCTCCATTGGAGCATCGAGGAGTTTAGCCTTGACATGGTCTGGCAAGGATTGCTCTTTTAGCCAGGCATGCCTACGAATTACTGCCCCAGTCATAGCTGATCTAAATGAAGCCTCCAGTGCATCATAGCCACATTTTAAGAAATGATTACTGACCTGCTGAGAATTATGTACCAAATCCTGAAGGGATTTATGGTCTAAAGGTTCAGGAGAAGAAAGCTTCTTATTCAGCTGATCTAACAAAAATTCTTGGTACTGTATAATATGGAATTGACAGTTTAATGCCCTGGCAGAAAGAGTAGCAGATGTATAAACCTTTTTACCCCATCTCTCTAATGCTCTAGACTCTCTTTCAGAGGATAGAGGATTTTTGGCAGTAGCAGCTGCAACCCCTTTTGGGCCCTGAGAAATAGTTTCTGGGTCTGCAGCATGGGCTTTATACAGATGGAAGTGAGAATCCGGGACCCTGTAATATCTATCAGGTTTGGCAGGGGCCGGGGGAAGAGAATCAGGTGCAGTACTGACATCATTATACACATCATCAATTACAGTTAGAACAGGTGGTATTGGCTAATGGCCTATGCTGGGGCAAATGCAAAAAGGTCCTTAATCTTTTTCTAGAATCAGAGAAATCCTGACCCTGCCATTGAAAGTGCTCCCTCATGGAGTGTAAAGTCTCCCCAAAGGAAAATTCTTCAGGTGGGAAGGCCGAAGGAATAGAATCTTCTGCATCTGAATCCTCATAAGGCGAGTAGGCCCCTTCCTGATGGTCTGACAAATCAGATCCATCCGTGGAGTAATCAGAGGAGAGAGGTTCAGAGGGATCAGCCCTGGGCCTTTTGTCTGGTGGAGGTTGGGAGGCCCTGTCTGGGTGAGGTTGGGAACCCCTAATTAAGGATATAAGGTCCTCAGCAAGACTGAGAATCTGAGAACTTGAGGAAGGCCTCTGTGAAGTAGATTTGGCAGGCAAAGCTTTTGAAAGTTTGGCAGCTTTAGCCCTGGAGAAGGCCTTAATAGACATAGAAGCTGGGGCCTAGCTGCCCCACGTGCAGGGGTAGAAATGTCCAAAGGAATGGTGTCGGACAATTCTTGAGCACTAGCTTCGGTAGGGAGTTCTGAAGCCGACTCAGCCGGGGCCTCTCTGGCCTCGGTTGTCGGAGGTATGGTTTCGATCGTAGTAAGAACCGTGGACTCTGTTTCAGCCGAAACCGAGACACTCGCGGTAGGCCTAGCCGTGGTTTCAGCCGAAACCGCGGGCCGCGAGTGTCGGTCCTTTTCCTTGCGTTTTTTGGCCATATGCGTAGTCGGAGTCTCCGACAGCATTTTATAAGCAAAATCGGTTCCAAAAAATTCTTCTGCAAACTCCGACCGACGTCTAAGAGTCCGTCGGTTGAAGGAGGCACAGGCTAAACAAGCTGATACGTCGTGGTCTGGGCCTAAGCAAGTAAGGCAGTAAGAATGGAAATCCTTATGAGGTATTTGTTTCCCACAAGTTAAACAATTATTTACTTTGTCTGACATCGGCTGAGGCAAGAAAGAGTCCCCAACAGGGTACTTAGCTTTTTTAGAAGTCTTCGGTAGCTGAAATCTCTGGATCTGACCGACCGGCACTTGCGAACAGCTTCTGCTTCAGGCACCGCGTGGCAAGAAAGACTGAGGAAAATGGTGTCGGCTGATGCCTTTATACCCCAGAAGCTCTGACGTCGGGGAAAGTGCGACATCAGCCGAAGCCAGACCCAGACTTTGGAATCCGGCCGACCGAAGGGCTGCCTAAGGCAGGACAACCCATATGTTATGACTGCAGATGCATCCTTGAAGGACATATACACAGCAGTGTAGCTGAACAAAATTACAATGCTTTGTTCTCAATGCAGGAAACAGTTGCACATACAGAGAAAAATTAATAAAATATCACAGTAGAATTTTAACAAGTAGCAATTTGTAAGTAAAGTAGGACAGTAGTGATCCACACCCATCCCAGAACAGGAGACAAGGAAGACAAAGAACAACATGAAGCTAATTTTGTCAAAGTAAAATTGAAACATGAGCAGCATATCTATGAATAGACTGAATTATTGCACAGATTGTATATTGCACTTTACAATCCTTCAGTGTTTAGGTGAGCTACCTTAGTATTGCACTTGGTTATTGCACATCCATAAAATAAGCCTCTTGATAGGCTAGTTATGTAACAGACGCCATGGTTAATTTTTCCCCAAGAGTTCAACAGTCAAATGGACAGGGGAAAGAAAAAAGAAGTTATGTACTCACCATAACATTCCATGTTGGTAGTCTATCGCACCCTTCATTTTTACATATGGGTTCGCAGCCGAACCTCGGCTCCAACTCGGCCGATTTACAAGCTGGAAGACTTCTGGTTGGTTCGTGGCTAAGCAGGTATCCCATGGTGCACCAGTGCAATCCCCAGATTTTGTTTACTGCTCGCTAGAAACAGAAAAAAACCCTAACCAACAAACCAATACTAAAGGGTCACCAACCAAGATAATCAAATTATTACCTCCAGATCTTCCAGGATGGGGGCAGGAGGGCGGGTTGGTAAAAATGAAGGGTGAGATGCACTACCAACATAGAAGGTTATGGTGAGTACATAACTTCTTTATGTTCGGTAGTCCAATCTCACCTTCATTTTTACATATGGGACAGCATCCCTAGCGCCTTATTTTTGGGTGGCTCATTGGAAAATACTCCTGAGCACTGTGGAGCCAAAGGATGCTCTACCCCTGGATGCCAAATCCAATTTATAATGTGTAATAAAGGAGTGAGGGGTAGCCCACGTAGCTGCTGCACAAATATGATCAAGTGGTACCCCGGCTTGAAAGGCTGCAGAGGTAGACAGACATCTGGTGGAATGAGCCTTGATCCTGTGGGGTAAAGGTCTGCCCTCTGAATTGTAGATGAAGGCTATGCAACTAGAAATCCAATTAGACAATGTCACCTAAGAAATTGGTAAGCCCAATCTGGAGTCAGAAAAAGAAATGAATAACTGTTCTGACTTCTGAAATTCTTTGGTCCGTTGCAAATAAAAACGTAGCTGTTTATGAACGTCCAGCTGGTGGAAATGATATTCAGCTGCATTACAGTGATTGGGAAAGAAAACTGGAAGCTCAATGGACTGATTTAAGGTGGCAGTAGAACAAACTTTGGGAACAAACGAAGGATTGGTACGTAAAGAAACCCTGTCTTTATGAAAGATTAAATAAGGTGGCTTAATGGACAGGGCTTGTAGCTCAGATACATGTCTGGCTGATGTAATGGCTACTAAAAACACAGTCTTCCAAAACAAATTTTTTAAAGAAGATGAGTGAGAAGGTTCAAAAGGAGGGGATGTCAACTTGGACAACACAAACTTTAAAGTCCCAAGAAGCCACAGGTTCTTGTAATGGTGGTCTCAGTAAAGTGGCCCCTCTCAAGAAAGTCTTGCACAGCTTATGAGACAAAAGGCTGGCATTTGGGGACCCTAAATAAAAATGAGAGATTGCCGCCAACTGTACTTTGATGGTGGCAGTGGCAGATCCCTGCTGAAAAAGCTCCAAAAGGAATTCCAGAATCACGGGAATAGGAGCAGTGTAAGGATCCACATTCATTTTCTGTGCCCAAATAGAAAACCTTATCCATTTACTGACATACAGCCTTCTGGTTGAGGGTTTATGCAAGGATAATAGAATATGTGACATTGAGGAAGAAACAGCATGAAGCCTGACTAGAGATGGAACTGGAGCAGGCATGCTCTCAATTTGAGGGTGTGGAGTGCAGGATGTAGCGAACCCGACATGTGAGAAAACAGATCTGGAACTGGGTCCAGAATCCAAGGATCGTCCAGGAGAAGAGGCTCGAGGAAGGGGAACCAGACCTGATGAGGCCAGAAAGGAGCAATGAGGATCAACTTGCTTCCCAGCCGATTGGCTTTCTGAATCACTTTGGAGATAAGAGGGAATGGAGAAAAGGCATACAGAAGTCCCGGGGGCCAATCGTGGACCAGAGTGTCTCTGGGTGCTTCCCCCGGAGGGGGAATCAGGGAAAAATAGCTGCTGCATTTGGCATTGACTGGGCTGGCAAAAAGGTCGCAGCAAGGCTGTCCCCATCTCCGGAAAATCTGTTCCACTATTTACTATTTCAGAGACCACTCGTGAGGCAGTAAGATTGCCTGGCTTAGCTTGTCGGCTATCACGTTGGTTGTCCCCAGAATGTGCATTGCCACCAGAAAGCACTGGGAAGAAATCGCCCATTCCCAAACTCGCATGGCCTCTTCACAGAGTGGGTAAGATCTGGTACCGCCCTGTTTGTTGATATACCACACAACCGACATGTTGTCCTATTGTATCGCAATCGTCCCTGGAGGAAGAAGGTCCTGAAGGGCTTGCAACGTCAGAAGCACCGCCCTCATCTCCAGAACATTGATATGCAGATGAGCCTCGTGTTCTTGCCATGTGCTGTTGACAGTCCTGCCAAGATAATGCCCCCCCCACCCGACCTGGGAGGCATCTGTGGTCACAGTGACAATGGGTTGGGCAGGAACGAAAGGAGCTCCCGTGAACAAGTGGTCGGGATCTATCCACCAAAGAAGGTCCTTTTTGCATGATTCCGTCAGCAGGATAGGGTGACTCAGCAGTAGATACTGGAATGACCACTGGGAAGACAGGAGCCATTGGAGGATTCTCATGTGCAACCTGGCTAAAGGTAGTAACAGAATGGTTGAGGCCATCATACCGAGAAGTTGAAGAATAAGAAGTTATGTACTCACCATAACGTTCCATCTGAGTAGGTAGCTTAATTTGTCTGCAACCTGTGGGTCTTGGATCCGATATCGGATCTGAGCCGGCAACTTGTTTCAAGCTAATGGATCCGAGCTCCTAGCTCCTCCCCTCACCCATAATCCCCTGCCAACCCTCCATGACCTCAGATTGAGTTTGCCCCTCAATATGTACCCAAAAAGGGTATCCAACTAACATAGATCTGCTGAAGGCCAGGGGGAAGGAGGGGGGGATGGTTGCAGACAAATGAAGCTACCTACTCAGATGGAACGTTATGGTGAGTACATAACTTCTTAATCTGAAGTAGGGACTTCATTTGTCAGCAACCTGTGGGACAGAGTCCCGAGCTACCTGAATCTTGGGTGGCCATCATGGAAGGATATTGCGGAGCACCGCAGAGCCAAAGGATGCTCTCCCTCTAGAAATCATGTCCAGTTTGTAGTGGTTAATAAAAGTATGAGATGAGGCCCAAGTGGCTGCCGAACAAATATCATCCAATGGAACTCTAGACGTGAAGGCCGCAGAAGTAGAGATGGAACGAGTGGAATGTGCGCGAACTCCTTCAGGTGCGGGTCTCCCAGAGGCTTGGTATGCTAATAAGATACATTGTGAAATCCAGCGTGATAGAGATACTTTTGATATTGCTTTCCCCAAATTAAATTTGGCAAAGGAAACAAACAGCTGGTCGGATTGTCTATGACCAGCTGTTCTAGGAGTATAAAAACGTAGCTGCCTATGAACATCTAATGAGTGCAGCTTGTACTCTCCTTTATTCTGATATTTAGGGAAGAAAAACGGTAAATTTATGGATTGATTTATATTGGTTTCTGATGCTATTTTGGGAAGGAAAGAGGGATTGATCCTGAGGTACACTCTGTCCGGATGAAAGATCAAATAAGGAGGCTTCACAGAAAGAGCTTGAAGCTCCGAAACTCTCTTCGCAGAAGTAATGGCTACAAGGAATGCTGTTTTCCAGGACAAGAATTTGAGATCTACTGAAGCAGCAGGTTCAAAAGGTGGAGCAGTCAGGGCTTGAAGAACTAGTGAAAGATCCCAAGGTGGTACGGCTTCTTTTATAGGGGGTCTAAGCAAAAAGGTGTCCTTGAGAAAGGTTTTACACAACTTGGTCGACATCAAAGGCCCTGTATTATGTCCCACATGGTAATGGGAGATGGCAGCCAACTGCACTTTGACAGTTGAGCAACTAGCGCCTTCCTGAAAAAGTTCGGTTAGGAAGTCTAATATGGATGGAAGAGGAGCTGTAAAGGGATCTAGATTATGATGCTCTGCCCAGATGGAGAAATGTTTCCATTTACTGCGGTACACTTTCCTGGTGGAGGGCTTATGCGCTGCCACAAGGACGGCTTTGACTGGTGAAGAGATACCGGGAGTCCTAACTAGGAGTGGAACTGGAGCAACCAAGCTGTCAGCTTCAGATTGCCCAGATTTGGGGTCGGTAAGTCAGACGGATGGGAGATTAGATCCGGACTGGGATCCAGAATCCAAGAAGGATTCACTAGGTGAGACCACAGGTAAGGGAACCAAATTTGCCGAGGCCAGAATGGGGCAATGAGGATCATCCTGCTCCCCAACCGCGAGGCTTTCTGTAAGAGTTGCAGCATCAGGGGTAGAGGAGGAGAGGCATAAAGTAGACCGGGTGGCCAAGCATGCACCAGAACGTCTCTTGGAGTTTCCCCTGGAGGGGGAATCAGAGCGAAGAAATTGCTGCATTTGGTGTTTGAGGGAGAGGCAAAAAGATCGCAGCAGGGTTGCCCTCATATTGCGTATATCTGCTTCGCTACTAGTGGGTTGAGAGACCACTTGTACGGGGTAAGAAGGGTACGACTGAGTCTGTCCTCTAGGATGTTGGTCCGCCCCGGAATGTACATTGCAATCAGAAAGCGGTTGGTGATCACCCATTCCCACACTCTCATGGCTTCGAGGCAAAGAGGGTAAGAACTGGTTCCCCCCTGTTTGTTGATGTACCAGACAACCGACATGTTGTCCGACTGAATTGCAATCGTTCCTACGGGGAGGAGATTCTGAAGTGCTTGCAACGCGTACAGCACCGCTCTCATCTCCAGAACGTTGATATGCAGGGAGGTCTCTGTATCATTCCACGTGCCTTGGACCGTCCTGCCTGAATAATGCCCCCCCACCCGAGGTGGGAGGCGTCCGTGGTCACCGTGGCGAGAGGGGGAGAGGTGCAGAAGGGTCGGCCCGTATGGAGGTCCGGAGCATGGAGCCACCATAATAGAGCCCTCCTGCAAGCCTTGCTGATAGCAATGGGGTGATGAAGAGGAAAAGACAGAAAGGACCATTGTACTAGAAGGGTCCATTGCAGTACCCGCATGTTCAGACGGGCGCATGGAAGGAGCGTTATCGCTGCCGCCATGGAGCCCAGCGCCCTCAGGACCAATTCCGCTGGTGGGGTCTCTGACTGGAAGATAGCCCGCACATGGAGTTGCAAATTCCGAAGTCGTTCGGACGTTAGAAAGGCTCGTAGCTCTCTGGTGTCTATTCTGGCTCCTATGAATTCTATTGCTTGTGTCGGGGCCAGAAGGGATTTGTCGGCATTGATGGTGATGCCTAACTGTGGGGCTAGGCGACGAAAGAAATCTGTGGCTGAGCAAAGTAGATGCCTTGTTGGGCCGGTCAGGAGCCAGTCTTCCAGGTACGGAAAGACCTGTATTTCCTGGAGTTTCAGGTGGGCCGCAATTACTGCTAATACCTTGGTGAACACCCTGGGGGCTGTGGTGAGGCCAAAGCGAAGGACCCTGAACTGGTAGTGACTGGCTCCCTGCTGGAAGCGGAGGAACCTCCTGGATCGTCTGTCCATTAGAATGTGGTAGTACGCATCCTTGAGGTCTATAGAGCACATCCAACCGTTCTCCCTTAGAAGGGGGAGAATAGATTGAAGAGTGACCATTCGGAATTTTTCCTTGGTTACCGACAGGTTCAAGCGGGACAGGTCTAAAATCAGTCTCAAGTCCCCCCGTCTTTTTTGGCACCAAAAAGAACCTGGAGTAGAACCCTAATCTGAGCTGGTCTTGGGGGACGGGCTGGATGGCTCTTTTTCTTAGCAGCTGCTGAATTTCTACAGCTGCAGCCTCCCTCTGATCGGGTGGTACATCGGGGAGGTTCTTGAATTTGGGGACATGAAGTAATGGCATTTTGTACCCTCTGGATATAATTCGAAGCACCCAGCGGTCTGTCGTGATGGACTCCCATGCCGCTAGGTGCTCCAAGAAGCGCCCCCCGACTGCCTCCAGAGTGGAGCAGTCGGGCAACCCTTCAGGGATGCTGCGTGGGCCGGTCAGAGAAAGGTTCTCTGGACCCAAAGTTTCTTGGAGCCCCTCTGCCACGGAAGGACTGGTTGTCCGGAGCGGGTTGGGAATGTTGCGATTTCCGGAACCACATCTTCTTCTGACCCTTTTGGTTCTTCGAAAAAAAACGCTGGGGCGCATAGAAGCGGACTCCGATGGCAGACAACGTCTTCCCATCCTTCTCGTTCTGGACAAGTGTCTCGCGAACTGTTTTGCCAAACAGGGCAGAACCATCGAAAGGGGCGCAAAAGACGCTTTAAAGGGCTCCGCAAAGTCACAATGATGGAGCCAGGCCTGACGTCTCATGACTAGGCCCGCTCCGCTAGCTCTAGCGGCTCCCTCGGTGGCGTGGGACAATAGCCGCATAGAGGTATTTGAAATGGCACTCAGAGTGGCCATTCGGGTGGAGTACAATTGTTTGTCCTCCGCCGACATGGACTCAGGGGGGGGAGGCAGCGTATTCTTTGATAAGATCTCGCTGCATCCTGCTGACGTGTGCCATATAGTTCAGAGACCTTACCGAGAAGGTCGCTGAACTAAAAACTCGCTTCCCTAAGCGGTCCATCGAGCGGGACTCCTTGCTCGGTGGATGGACTGAGGGGCTCTCCTGAGCTAGTTCCCTCTTCGTGGCTGCCACCGTCAACATGGCATCTACGGGGGGACCCTTGCTCCAGTGCGACCGGTCTGAGGGGGGGCTTAGTATCCTGTCCGGGCATTTGGGTATTGGCTCCACGGTGTTCGGATCCTTCCACGCCCTGGTGGTAATAAGGTCCACCAAGGGGTCGGCCGGAGGGGACACCCAAGAGGTAGACGGGCCTGCTTCGAATGCCTCCAGAAACACGGACTCGTCGGAGGAAGACTTGGGGGCAGACCACCCACCTCTGATCCTCAGCATCTCCATGATATCTCCAAAGGAGACATCCTCAGGGGGTGATCTTGGGGAGCCTTCCCCTTCATCCAAGTCCATGTCCTCAGTTAAGGACTCAGGGGCGACCACGTGCCTCCTCTTGCACTTATGCTTGCAGGGCACTTCCTCGGGGGGGCTGTCCGAGGAGGCCTCGCCAGCAACATCCTGTTCCAATGGAACTACCTGGGACATTGAAGCAGGCTGTCCCTTTGGCCGGGTGATGGAAGCCTGGCCCAGCAGAGAGGGAGTGCAGGGTGGAGCCGAGACAAGGGCCGGGGGTCCGGATGCTCTCGACAGAGCCCTCTCCACTACATCAAAGGCCGAGGGGGAACCACTCTCTCTGAGCTCTGAGAGTCGGCTCCCACTCGGATCCGATGAAGGGATCGGAACCGGCACAGAGACCATCGGATCCGAAGGACCAGTGCGCTCCGACCTGGACGGAGCCGAAGGCACACTGAATCCCTCCAATCCGAAGCTCGGGCCACGGCTCCAAGAGGTCAGATCAGACAGGCTCGAGGGCAGGGTCGGATCCGAAGTACCAAGTACTGTCGGCGCCGCCCCACCCCCGGCTCCAATGCTGCTCGGCTCCAAACGCTCCGAACCCGGGTAGCGGGTCGGAGAAGGAGCAACTGGATGGAAAAAAGGTGTCGAGCTCCCCCCGAAGGGGGGGGGGGAGGCAAGAGCACTCCCATCTGCAGCTGGGCCTGGATGAATCTTAGCGGGAGTTTGGGTCCCGGCCGAAGGAAGGGGGCAGAAGTGGCAACAACCACAGCCTGTGGTAGTGCCACGGGAGCAGCGGAGGCCAGAGCAGAGTCCGGGGGTAAAAGTCCCACCAAGACCAGCTTCGACCTCCGCTCTTTCAGTGCCCTGGGGTTGAACGCTGCACAAATGGTACAGCCTGAGGTGAGGTGTTCAACCCCAAGGCACTGAACGCACAGAGTGTGGCCATCAGCCGGGGAGAGCTTATGGCACACTCGGTACATTTAGAAAAAATGGCTTTTGGGGCCTCAGCCATACTTAAAAGAAAAAAAGTAGTGCTACACAAACACACAGGCCCCAAAAACACAACACCCACACACACTCACTAACGACCAGCGAAGGGAGGGAAAAAACTAATTACAAGAGATATATTTTTACACTACAGGGTACCCAACACTTGCACACTTTATATTTTTTAAAAAATAAGAGAGTGACAGAAAAACACACTTAACTGACGATTTACCTGTTGAGCTCAATGGAATCCAGCTATCCACAAGCGTGGCAAACTAGATCTGAGGTCATGGAGGGTTGGCAGGGGATTATGGGTGAGGGGAGGAGCTAGGAGCTCGGATCCATTAGCTTGAAACAAGTTGCCAGCTCGGATCCGATATCGGATCCAAGACCCACAGGTTGCTGACAAATGAAGTCCCTACTTCAGATCCCATTTTGCTTTGCCTTTCCAAAGCGGAAGAAGACGCTGAACTTGTGAGATGAGGTTTTGTGCTCTTTCAGCAGGGAGACGAACTGTCATATCCACTGTGTCTACCTCTGCGCCTATAAAAATCACAGATTGCGAGGGCAGAAATGCAAATTTTTCCCAATTTATGGAGATCCCTAGTTGAGCACAAAGTTGAATGGTGGCGTCCCTGTTTTGGATGAATAGATGCCTGGTGGGGGCGGTCAGGAGCCAGTCGTCCTAATACAGAAACACCTGGAATCCCTGACGTCTCAAGTGAGCTGTCACTACTGCCATGCATTTGGTGTACACCCTGGGGGCTGTGGTGAGACCAAAGGGCAGAGCACAAAACTGATAATGACTGGCTCCCAGCCAGAAGCGCAGTTATCTCCTTGACGCCTTGTCCATTTTTATATGGTACTAGGCATCTTGGAGATCCAGAGAGCACATCCAATAGTCTTTCCCTAATAACGAAAGTATCGACTGCAGTGTGAACATCCGAAATTTGTCCTTCTTCATGGATTCGTTTAATCTGCTGAGGTCCAAAATTGGCCTCCAGTCTCCGGTTAGTTTTGGGACTAAAAAGAACCTGGAGTAAGTTCCGGTTCCTGTCTGGTCTGCTGGGACGGGCTGGATGACTCTTTTTAAGAGCAACTTGTTGATCTTCACAGTTGCCTGATCCCTGTGATTGGGTGGAACATCTGGGATCTTTTTGGGAACCAACAGTGGAAGGGAAAAGGGTATGATAGCGTGTCTCTGGTAACAACTCTTTGTACCCACTTGTCTTAGGTGATATTCAGCCAGGCTTCTGAATACAAAGAGATGCGACCCCCGACTGGCCCCAGAGAAATGCAGTTAGGCCCCACATCAGGAGCAGTGATAAGGCCGCCCTCGAAAGGAATCACGGCCTTGCTGGTACTGCGGACCGCCCTTGCCTCTAGGGCGACATTCTACCATTTCCACCTCCTCTGCCTCTGAAGGAGGATTCACTCTGTGTGTCCGGAAAGACCCTCTGGGACTTCTTGAACCACATTTTACCTCCCCTTTGACCTTTGGGGTATGGTCGAGAGGGAATGGTAAAATGGACTCCCACAGCAGAGAGCGTCTTTCCTTCCTGCTCACACCGAGCGAGTTTCTTTCACCTTGGGACCAAACAAAGAGGAACCATCAAATGGGGCATTGGTGAAGGTGGACTTGAATGGCTCTGCAAAATTACACAGGCGCATACAGGAGTGGCGCCTAAGGGCAATTCCTGAACCCACTGCTCTGCTTGCTCCATCAGTCGCATGGGAGATAAGCCGCATGGAGGAGTTTACAGGATTTAGGGTGGACAACTGATCAGAAATCCTATCAGGGACTCCCTCAGGAAAAGCACCCTGTATGGAATCTCCTAATTCCTTGAGGAGATCCCTCTGCAACCTCGTGAAGTGAGTAAGATAGCTGAGAGATCGAAGTGTAAATGCCGCTGAACTAAATAAACGGTTCCCAAATCTGTCCATCTGTCGAGACTCCTTGTCTGGCGGATGAACAGAGGAAAAAGTCTCAGCCAACTCCTTCTTCGTGGCCGCTGCCACCGCCATGGCATCTACAGGAACGCCCTTAGACAAGAACTCTTTTCTAGGAGGGGCAGACAGAAACTTATTTGGTCTTCTGGGGACTGGCTCCACGGCATTGGGAGTATCCCACACTTTCCGACTAACCAGGTCCATTAGTTCGTCGATAGGTGGAGACACCCAAGAGGCGGAGAGTTGAAACCCGAAAGCCTTCAGGTACACCGGACTCCCTCATCAGTAGGCTTGACAGTGAGCCAGTTGCACCTCTGCTTAAGGATTTCCAGGATGTCCACAAAGGAGACATCATCAGAGGACGACTTGGGGGACCCTTCCGACTCCTTGAGGTCAGTGTCCGATGTCAGAGACTCATCCTGGGAGTCAATATGCTTCCTCTTCCATACCCTCTTCTGGGGGGGGGGGGCTCCTCGAAGGGACATTCTGGAGAGGCCTTGGAAGAGTGGGAGCCATCAGCCGGTGGCTCCTGAGGTTGCGGGTCTCTGCTGTCTCCGGAGAGAGTAGGTGCTGAGACTGAAGTGGGTGCCCTAGGGGAAAGTGTGCTTGTACAACTGGCAGGGGCAGTAGGTTGATACAGCACGCTCCTCATCACCTCGAAAGCCGACCTTTCCGGTTCCAAAGACCTCCCCCGCTCCGATGAGACAAAGGTTGGCGCTGGAGCCAGAGCCATCGGCTCCAAGATAGATGCAGGGTCCGAGCTCACCCTGGCAGACGCACCGAGAGGAAGGCTCGGAACCGAAGATCGATTCCAACCCTCCCCATTGGCGCCGACAGAAGAGCTTCTGTCCCTGGACACGACGGACGGAGCAGAGTGTGTCGGAGCCGAACTTGGCTCTAATGCAGCAGCAAGGGGAGCCGGAACCAAGAGTTCCTCCGCTGGTAACAAGCACACAGACTCCGAAAGGCCAACAAGGCTGGGAGGAGAAATAACAGACGAGGGCAAAACTGGATCGAGTGGCTCCGGAACCGACTGGGTAGGAGCCAACAAAAATTTAGGCAGAAAAGACTACTTCAGGAGTCTCAGTACTACCCTCTCCACATCTTCTTCCAAAAGGCTCCTGGAAGATCTGGAAGATAAAGTAGGGGATCTCGACCTAGGAGGCACTGGAAACTTGATTAGCAAGGAGACCGGTAGGGATTCTACAGACCGGCTCCGAGCAGTAGAGTCAACTGCTATTTCCAATGGTTCAGAAGTTGGCACCAAAGCACCTGTGACCGACTCCGATACCAAGATGCTCTCCTTCGGGTCCGAAGGCTGAGTCGTCGAGGAGGCAGATTTTGGTAATTTGGCAGGTGGCTCCGAGAAAGAGCCGGCGCCGGAGAAGGCCTTTTTGAAGATTTTGATTTTGACTCCGATTTGGATTTAGTGGACTTGGAGGAAGCCGACAAACTAAATAAAGCTTCCTCAAAGGCTGGTTTCAAGAGACCCTTGAGTATCAGCTTGTTCTTTCTCTCCTGCAACACTCTAGGAGAGAAAGCATGACAGAGCAAACCTGATTCCTGCAAATGAATGGCTCCCAAGCAGTAGACACAGCTACTGTGGCCATCCGTTAATGACACTTTCTGGGGGCATTTCATGCATTTCTTGAACCCAGAAGGTTTATGCTCCTTGCTATCCTTAGACATTGCAGACACACAAGCAAAACCAGAGGAAAAAAGAGAAAGGGAATAACTGAGGACTAGGTCCTCTAACTAAAACGGGCCTAGCCCTGCAGAAGAGTTACACGAGGACTAGGTCCTCTAAGTTAAATGGGCCTAGCCCGGTGTAACAGAAACTAGGTCTTCTAACTTAAACAGACCAAGTATTTAACACAGACACACAAAGAGGTTCAGTCACACAGGAAAAAATTGGAGAAGTCAAAAATACAAATTTTTCCGTAACCTATTAAAAGGCAGAATCTAGCAACAGCAATCCTATAAATATCACCTTAGCGGATTCCCGCCAAAGACAACAAATTAACAGTCAACAGAGACCAAAAGTGTCCGAGCAGTACAAATGAAACAGTGGAAAAAAAAATATCAAAACTAACGCTCTACCTAGGCAAAATGCGCAACGGCGCCTAACAAACTGGCACACAGGATATTAATACAGTCAAAAAAGTTCACAAGGACAACTTAGGCAAAAGCCTATAAAATAACAACACTAGATAACACTAAATATGCAATATCCTCTATGAATGTAAAGAGTTTGAAAAGGACTTAGCCAGAGCCAAGAAAAGCACATCCGAACTCGTCGACATGGCAAACAAGATCTGGGGATAGCACTGGTGCACCATGGGATGCCTTCTTAGCCACGAGCCAACCAGAAGTCTTCCAGCTTGTAAATCGTCCGAGTCGGAGCTGAGGTTTGGCTCCGAACGCATATGTAAAAATGAAGGTGAGATTGGACTACCTAACATCTTTTTTTTTAGTCTGGTGGTCTTACAATGCAGGCTTCTGTATCGCCTGTCTGAGGATAGGCAAGTGTACAGACCATTGACAGGATGCGTTGGATCGCTGGAAACCTTTCTGGCCCTGTTGATGCACTGGCATTTGTGTAGATCTTACAGAGGTGTAAGGAAGGTGCCAATGATTTTTTCTGCCGCCATTACAACTCTCTTGAGAGCCTTCCGATCTTGACTGTTACAGCTCCCATACCAGACTGCAATGCTGATGGTCACAACACTGATGGTCACAACACTTTCAATGCTGCCCCTATAAAAGGTTTGAAGTATGCAGCTTGGTAATTTTCCCTTCCTAAGTTTCCTTAGAAAGTGCAAGCGTTGCTGAGCTTTTTTGACTGTGCTGGATACATGGACTGACCAGGATAACCTCTCTGTGATATGAACACCCAAGAACTTTGTACTCTTGACCCTCTTGACCCTTTCCACTGTCATCTCTTTCATCACTAGAGGTTTGTGTGGTACTTGAGATCTTTTGAAATCAACAATCAGGCCCTTTGTCTTGCTGACATTCAGTGCTAGATTGCTGCTGTCACACCAGACCAGTAGTTGATCACTCTCTTTCCTGTAGGCCTCCTCCTCTCAGTCTTTGACCAGGCCTATAACAGTGGTGTCATCTGTGAATCTGATGATCCTATTCATCTCATGTGTGGTCATGCAATCATGTGTCAGCAGAGGGATAAGTATAGGACTTAAGACACACCCCTGTGGTACTCCTGTGTTCAAGATCATATTTCCAGAGCTGTTGTTTCCCACATGAACCTTTTGAGGCCTTTCAGTAAGGAAGCTCAGACTCCAGTTGCATAAATGAACCTTGGACCACTCTCCCTTTGTAATAATGCCCAACCCCTAGGGAGGATGAGTCTGTGGTTACTATGGTTACTGGATGGGAAACTTGGAAGGGTCTTCTTGCTGATACAAAGGGTGAAAGAGGTCACCATTCAGGCAATTCCTGCACAACTGGATTATTCTGATGGGAAGGGACAGAAAATTGTGTGTTTGTAACCACTTACATTGAAGTAGCCACTGTAGAATCCTCATGTGATGGCATGCACACTGCACAATGAGGGCTGCCCATTGCCATTAATCCTACCGCTCTCAACACTAACCTTTTCTTGTTGAGGAGTGAACGAAGAGTCTGAACTGCCAATTTCAATGATGTGATTTTGTCCTGCAGAATGAAAATCCAAGTTCTGGTTGTGTCCAACAGGCAATCTAGAAAAATAAGATGTGCAGTGGGGTTAAGACCATCAGGAGGAGTTCATTCTGACAAAACTGTGGCAGAAGGACAAAATACTAAAAGTGGGAGACAGTAGAGTGTTTGTGGAGAATTTTTACTCAATGCACACCAGGTAGAAGAGGAGTCTTCACAATGATACCCAAAGTGGAGCTAAGATGAAGGAAGTACTCCCTTACCTGAAGAACTGCCTCTTTGAAGGTAGCAGTCAGGAGTTTGTCACCTAAGCATGGGAAAATTCTGAATCCTTGCAATCATAGATGAGCTACTACTACCACCATGCATTTGGTGAACACACTGGGGGCTATGGTGAGACCAAATGGCAAGACTCTGAAAGTGAATGGCCCCAATACAGAAGTGCAGGAATTCCCTAGACTCCCTCTCTTAGTGTGAAGATAAGCATCCCAGAGATCTTTTGAGTGCATGACTTTGTTCTTCCGGACACAAGAAGAATCGACTGCACAGTGTCCATCCAAAATTGGGACTTCTCTACTTAACCTTTTAGGAAGTTAAGTTGCAAAATTGGACAGAGGTCTTTTGAGGTTTTTGGAACCAAAAAGAAGAGCGAGTAAAATCCTGATTAGTACTGGTCTGCTGGGACCTCCTGTTTGGCGCTTTTCTATAGCAGAGAAAATCTCTGGCATATCAGACTGACTAATTGGGTGGGATACTGAGCAACAGAAATTGTGACAGAGCTGCTCCAAAAATGGAATTTGATCATCACTGGATGTTATCCCTCTTACTCATTTAGCTCATGTGATGGCAAACCACAAGTGAGGATAGAGGGGTAGGTGTCCCCCCCGACTGCTTCCAGAGTGGTACAGTTAGGCTCCTGTCCAATAAAGGTCCCCAGAATCCCTGGTTTTGCAAACTTCCTCGACCTCTGGGCCTGTGTCCATTGAAATGGCCACCTCTACTACAGTCACCTTTGTCAGAAGAGTAGTAGAGATGGCAAAACTTTTGAAACAAGAGTGAACGAGCCCTCATTTGGCTCCTGGTAAAGGTATGCAATGCACTGATGTGTCTCAAACTTCACTCTTACTGCAGAGAGTCTTGCCATCCTGCTCAGTTCTCTGTATCCATTCTTTCAACTGCTGTACCAAAGTGATGCCCTTGAAGGGAGCATTAGTAAATGACACTATGAAGTTGTCCACAAAGTTGCACAAATGCAGCTAAGAGTGAAGCATCATGGCCAGCTCTTGCTGCCTTCGCTGAGCCATCATATTGGTAATATTAGACGCTGTACAGAGAGTCATCTGCAGCTGCTTCTGCAATTCTAGTATAACTGGATTCTTTAGACTGGATGAGGCTTGCCGAGTGAGATCTGTCTGCACTTCAGTTTCAGTCATGTGAGAGGCATAGTTCACAGCTCACATCGTGAAGGAGCATGACGCATATGTCCGTTTCCCCAGTCATCCACAGTCCAAGACTCCTTGTTGGGTGGATCAGTAAAAGAACAGTCTTCAGACAACTCTTTTTTTTAGAGGCCCTTGCGATAATAATAGAGTCCTTCAGGGGAGTTTTGACCCAGAATGGTTTATACTTGGGAGGGTTGGAGAACCTTATCCAGCTTCCTAGAGACTGACTCATACATGTTGGGTTTTTGCTTTTTAACTGTTAGCTCCACTATCTCATCAGCTGGTAGGACCACCCAGAAAGTAGAAGGGATTGTTCTGTAGGCCACATAGCAGCAATGCTTTGTCTTGGAGGGGGGGTCAGCTGACCAGCAGCTCCTCCTGTATCATGAGCTCCAGGATCTCTCCGAAAGACATGTCCTCAGGAGGGATTGTTGGGGCAAATCAGTGTTTGATGCATGTGAATCATTAGGTGAGTCGGTGTATTTTCTCTTGCATGCCCTCTTCTGAGGTGGTTCATGGGATGATGCATGCGAGTCCTTCGAGGGCTCTTTCTCCAGAACCAGAGTAGGTACAAGGTCTACTGAACGAGTTTGCCCGGATGACACCTGCTGAGAGAACAAACTGAAAAGAGCAAGGATCAAAGGGTGGACCCACGGTCTGGAGGCCCTATAGTTCCACCTTGTGGAGAGAAATGATCCTAACCATCACTGAGAATACTGCCCCAACTTCAGTGGGATCCAAAGACGTTATTCCCATGTTCAGATCCAACTTCTAAAAGGAGAGAGGGGGAACAACCCAGGCAGAATCCTTGGATCCAACTGTGGGGATGACACCCAGGAGGGAACCAGAGCTCAGGTCTCGAAGGCTGAACTCTAACAAAACCAGAGGAGTAGTTTATCCAATCACTCGGCTCTGATAATCATCGGATCAAACTGGAGCCTAGATAGCTGTATCGAATCCAAATCTCTGAGTCGAGAAGAACTGGGTCAATGACTCTCAGACCATAAAATCCAGATGGCCAAATTAATCCAAGGAAACCAGGGCCAAAATACTGGCAGGTGAGGAAGGCTGAATCAGGGTAAAGTGAATGAATCCAATCGGCTTCAGAGCCAATGCAGTCACAATAACCTCATCTTGATTTCGGTTTTGAAAAACCTCTGCAGCAGGTGACCCAAATTAACTTCAGAGGTGCTTTTATATAAGCTCTAAAAGACCTGGCAGAAAGAGCCAAGGGAGGTCTAGATACAGATTTTTCCAATTTCATGGGCAAATCTTGTATGGTGATGGTAGCCATGGGTTCTAGATCCAGAGGTAGAGTATACATTGGTGTAGAGGTCACATGCTCCTCAACCTCGGAGTCAAGACAGGACCTGTAGGCTCAGCCGGACATTTCCTCGACACTGATTCTTTAGCCTTTGAAGACTCCACCTAAAGTTTCTTTGACTTGGATGGTTCTGGATCTGAAGAAATGAGTCCCTTTTGAATGACCTTATTTCATTTGTCAGACAAAGCTTGGGGCCTAAAGGTAGAGCAAATCTCAAGGAAGGCACGCAGATGTGCTACCCCCAAACAAACCACACAACTCATGAGAGTCATGTGGGGGAATTTTATGCCTGCATTTTGTACAATTTTTAAAACTAGCTTTCTGATCCATCTTAACTGTCACAGCAAAACACACAGACACAATTCTATACTAACTCTAAACTTGGAAACAACAAAATGTCAAAACTTCAGACTCCAATATATGCTGATTTTATACGTATATACCAAAGTCCAGAAAGGGCACACAACTAAAATTCGAATTAAACCTTTATGATTATTATTATTATTATTATTATTAATGTACAAATGCATACAATTACACTAAGAAGCGGGAAACAAGATGGCATGAGGCAGTAAAGAAGGTCAGAAACACACTTTATAATTCCCCTAAATGGAAAGAACAACTATGAAGAGGAAGCTACAGAAACAGTAAGAGCACAGCAGTCTTAGGACTGAAAAAGGTATCATCAGCTACACTAGTTAAATTTCACAAACAAGAGGCGGAGCACTAATCTGCCAGATCCACACTGCTTCTCCAAGAGACAGTATACAAGATTTGGGCTGGCAGGGAGTAGCAGGGCATCGTGGGTACAAGTTTACAAATGGCTGGAGGCTTGAACACAAAATCAGACAGATCGGATCGGACATGGTACTCTAGTTCCCATACACCAGATCAGATGGACTGAGAAGGATCTAAACACGTAATGTCACGGATTCACTTCAGAAGCTCGAATTTACAAAATCTCAAACTGCAAATAACCGTAAGCAAAAGATCGAGTTACATAATCTTGAACTTCTGAAGCGAAAAAGACAAACTTTGCTTTTGCAGGGGGGCTTCGCCCCCCCTGCACCCCCCCATGTGAGGGGCTATGCCCCCCACACCCCCCTACTTAAATATACCAACTCCAAGATCGCGCTACAATGGGGAAATGGGAAATCTCCCATCTTGCGCTGTATGTGGAAGCGCAAAATGGGAGATTTCTCATTTCCTGTCAACACCGCAAAAAAAAAAAAAAAAATTACGTACACACAGAGCGTACAAGAATCCTTGCCTCTGTGTGCACGCAATGTATTAAGGTAAGTAAACTCTTATTTTTACACACTACACATCTTCAATTTACTGAAATCTCAATCATATAGTCTCGACCATATGACATTCGAGATTTCAGTAATTCGATTATGTGAAGTGTTCCCAATGTCACACACTTATGACAACCACAGCAAAAAGGATAAGATCTAGTCTTTCTTCTCTGAACTTAGTTAACAGGTTCAGAATACAGGCAAATTATCAAAAAACACATACAAACTTACTCTTCAATGAATGGAGAACGTTTCCCTAGGCCATTTCCATATGCACTTTTGCAATAAGCAGAATTTGGCTAGGGAATAGAAAATTCATCCCTGGTTTGGCACCTATGGATTTAATGGACACAGGAAGCCTGTAAATGGCTCATCTCCTAGGCTTCTACCCGTAAGTCTCACCTCCCAAGCCCCTGCTTACACTTATCAAGGGTACCATACCTTGTCAAAGATATGGGATGCATGGATGGACTTAAAAAGGCCCTTATGATTGTTAGTCTAGTAAACCCCTATGGACCTATAAAAGCATTCCACTTGGTATCAGATAAACAGATTACCAAACCAGGGTACCATGAAGACCCAATGCATGAAGATAATGAAGCTGTGTGCAATTTTCTCCATAATCACCTCAGCAGTTTGTCTTCATTCTACAGTGGGGCAAGTGTTGGGACTTCTACCATTCCTAGGTCACTAGTATACATGCCTCCTGCTGCCAGCACACACTATCATGTCACAGGCTGTGTCAAAATGGCATGCCTAGTCACTGCATTTCTCAGTTTGACTCAAGCCACTGGGGAAGCACAGCCTTAAAGAAAGGAAACAAACACAGTACATATGTAAAATACACTGTGTGTGTGTGTGTGTGTGTGTGTGTGTGTGTGTGTGTGTGTGAACTTTTGGGTGGCTCAAGGGAGTATAATTCTCAGGACCATAGAACCAAAGGCTGCTCTCCTTCTGGAGACCAAATCTACTTCACAATGAGTGATGAAAGTATGAGGATTCGTCCAAGTAGTTGCTGCATATATATACTGTCCAGAGGTAGTCTAGCTTGAAAGGCTGCAGAAGTGGCAAAAGCTCTAGTAGAATGGGCTTTAATACTTTTTGGAAGGGTCTTGTTATTGGAATTGTAAATGTAGGATATACAAGATGTCAACCATTAGATAATGTGATCTTGGACTCTGGGTAGCCTTCTTTGTCTTTGAGAATTAAACAAAAAGTTGTTCTGACTTCCTGAATTCTGCAGTCTTGTGCAAGTAAAAATGTAGTTGCCTATGAACATCAAGTAGGTGTAAAGAATATTCGTCTTTATTTTGAAACTTGGGAAAGAAAACTGGTAGGTTAATTGACTGATTTAGGGTATTCTCTGAAACCACCTTGGGTAGAAAAGATGGATTGGTGTGTAACAATGCCCTGTCTTTGTGGAAGGTTAGATATGGAGATTTTATGGACAAGACTTGTAATTCTGATACACTTCAAGCAGAAGTAATTGCTACTAAGAAAAGGGTTTTCCATGAAAGATGCTTCATATCACATGAAGCGGAAGGTTCAAATGGAGGACGTATGATGTTTGCTAAAATTAAGTTTAGATCCTAGGTAGGAATTGGATGTTTTTGAGGAGGTCTTAACATGATAGTGCCTTTCAAAAAGGCTTTACAAAGTCTATGAGCCATAACTGGACAGTCATTATATCTCCTGTAATTTGAGATTGCCGACACTTGCACTTTTACTGAGGCTGCTGCTGCTCCATCATTAAAAACATCAGCCAAAAACTGAAGAATGATATGAACTGGTGGTGTAAAGGGATCTATGTTCTTGTTATTAATACATATTGCAAATTTTTTCCACTTGCTTTTATAAAGTTTTCAAGTGGATGATTTATGAGACAATGAAATTATATGCTTTATTGTGTTTTACTGGTGAGGATAGGGACAGAAACTTGGCAATAAAGGGAACTGAAGCAACCAAGCTGTTAATCTAAAATTGTCTCTTTTGGGATGAATCATCCCCGACGGATGAGTCAGAAGGTCCAGGACTGAGTCCAGGAATCAGGGTTCATCCCAGAGATGAGGCTGAAGAAAGGGAAACCAGATCTGACGAGGCTAGTAGGGGTCAATGAGGATGATGGTTGTCTCCAACAAGATTGCTTTCTGTAGTAGCTTTGGGATTAGTGGAACAGGGGGAAAAGCATAAAGAAGTCCAGTAGGCCAATCGTGAACAAATTAATTCCTCGGTGACTCCCCACTGGAGGGATTCGGGCAAAGCAGTTGCTGCATTTGCCATTGTCGGGTGATACAGAGGTCACAGCAAGGTTGGCCCCATTTGCGGAATATCACATCCACTATTTTCTGGTTGAGGGACCACTTGTGTGGCCACAAGATGGCTCTGCTTAACTTGACTGCAATCATGCTGGACCTCCCTGGGATGTGCGTTGCTATTAGAAAGCAGTTGGAAGATATCGCCCAATGCTAGACCCTGAGAGCTTCTTGAAAAAGTGGGTAAGTTTTGGTTCCTCCTTGCTTGCTGATGTACCATTCTACCAACATATTGTCAGTCTGGATTGCAACTGTCCCTGAGGGAAGAGAGTCCTGAAATGCTTGCAACGCTAAAAGCACTGATCTCACCTCTAGGATACGAGCCAGTCGTCCAGGTATGGGAATACATGGAATCTCTTGCGTCTCAGTTGAGCTGCCACTACTGCCATATATTTGAACACTCTGAGGAGTGTAGTAAGACCAAAAGGCAGAGCTTGAAACTGGAAGTGACTGTCTCCTATCCAGAAGTGTAAGAACCTTCTGGACTGTCTGTCCATTTTGATGTGGTAGTACATCATCTTTGAGGTCTATAGAGCACATTCAATTGTCTTTTCCCAAGAAGGGATGTATCAACTGAAGTGTTACCATCTGGAACCTTGTCTTTTTTACTTATTTGTTTAGTGTGCTGAGTTCCAGAATGGGTCTCCAGTCCCCTGTTTTCTTTGGAACTAAAAAGAATCTTGAGTAAGTTCCAAACCCTTTCTGGTCTGTGAGGACTTCTTGGATGACTCTTATTTAGCAACTTTTGAACTTCTATAGTTGCTTGTTCCTTTTGAGTGGGTGGAACATCTGGAACAACTTTGTTTTCGGGAATGGGGAGAGAGAAGGGGATGATATATCCTCTGGATATTACGTCCTTCCCCCATTTGTCGTTTATGTTTTGTCAGATTTCTCGATGCAGGGATAATCACCCCCCCCAACAACCTCCAGAAGGGAGCAATCAGGCACTCCTTCAGGAGCACTGGAAAGGACTCCCAAAGAAAGATTCCCTGGACCCTTGGTTCTGTGGACCCCCCCCCCCCACTGCAAAAGTGATGTCTTCCACTGTTGTTCCCTCCTTTGCCCCTAGGGGAACTTTCACCTTGTGTGTCTTGACCAAGACCTCTGTGGTTTTCTGAACCACATTTTTCCACTACGTTTTTGGTCCTTGGGAAAGGGTCTGGTAGGAGTGGAGAAACATACCCCAATGGCAGACAGGCTTTTACATTATTGTTCACACCTGATGAGTGTTTCCTTCACTTCTAGCCCAAAAAGGCATGAATCATCAAAGGGGGTGTTAATGAAGGAAGATTTGAAGGGCTCTGCGAAATCGCAAAGGCACATCCAAGCCTGTCTCCGGAGAGAGATACCTGAGCCCGCTTACCTACTTGTTCCATCTGCTGTGAAAGAAATTAGCCTCATGAAAGAGTTGACTACTGAATTTAAGGTTGTGAGCTGAGCACTGACTTTTTCTGCCACTGCATCAGCTAGCGCTCCTTCAAGGGGAGTCTGATAATTCTTTAATCAGGTCCCTCTGAAGTCTTGTAAAGTGAGATCGGATATTCAGAGACCATAAGGTAAAGGTCACTGATGCAAAGACATGCTTCCCCTATCTATCCATAGTCCTGGAGTCTTTATTAAGAGGATGGATAGAGGTACTTGTTTCAGAGTGTTCCTTACTGGTGGCCACCTCCAAGACCATGGCATCAGCTCCTATGCCGTTTGTAAGGAAATTTTTATCTTTGGGGGCAGTAATGTACTTATATTGCCTCCCAGGAGTAGGATCTATGAAGTCTGGGGTCTCCCCAAGCCTCTCCAGAGACAAGGTGGATAAGCTCATCAAAAGGTGGAGTCACCCAAGATGGTGAAAGGTGAGACGCAAAGGCTTTCAGGAATACTGACTCCTCAGCTGAAAGGGCAAAGGACTGCCAATCACATCTCTGTTGTAATAATTCTAGGATTTCTAAAAGGAGGCATCTTCAGGAGGTGATCGTGGGGACTCTTCTCCCTCATCAAGGCCAATATCAGATGTAATAGACTCTTCCAGAAAGTCCAGATGTTTCCTCTTACATGTTCTCTTCCAAGAGACCTCTTCAGTGGAATACCCTGGAGAGGTTTCAGAAGAGGAGGCAGTACCCTGAGGTACGTCCTGAGTACTAGCATTTCTGTAGACCTGTAGAGAGGGTGTGTGAGAAGATGAAGGCACCGGATATGAAGAGGGAGGAAGAACTGACGAAGGTGGAGTCTCAGACTGTGAAAAAGTCAAGGCCTTCCTCATTGCCTCAAAAGCAGACCGCCCCCGCTGTGAAGAGGTCCCTCAATCTGACAGACTAGTGGTCGGAGCCGAAGACCCACCCCCCACAGAACAGAAGAGGGAAGCTCCGAAGCAGAGGTAGGAGCCGAGCTCACCCAAGCCAAGTTCCCTAGGGACAAGATAAGCTCCGAAGAAATCCGAAAGGTCGCCATGGACCAAACTGGTGAGTGTTAGCTCCTAGAGATCTCCTGTTCCCAAAGGCAGAGAAATGCTCAAGGCCAATGCCAGAACTGGGAAGGTTAGGAGTCCCAGAGCAGACAGTGACACAAATGGAATGTCAGAATCTTCCAGTTCCAAAGCATGAGGATGGATTGTAGGAGGAACTGCAGCAACAGAAGGGGTTTTTGTCTGAACTGATACCTTTGGGTTCGGATCCACAAGAATTCTGGCCAATGCAGGTGTCTTCAAAAGATTCTCTATGACCCTGTCCACGTCTTCATTTGATAGACTCCTGGTGGATCTAGTAGATTAAGAAGATGATCTTCAAGGGGCCAAGATCGAAGATAACCTGGAGGAAATCTTTTCCAGTGAGGGTGATCAGCTCCTATGTTTCTACATCCATAAAGTCTTTTGAAGTTGTGGAAATTCCTGTTCTGAGGGAATACTCGGGCCAGAAGTGGATGTCAGATGTGAAGGAGATTTTGGATCAGTCGGATCCAAAGGAGCTTTCTATTTCAGCTACAACGAATATCTAAACTCTGATGAAGGTCTTTTTGAAGTTTTCTCAGGTTTTTCGGCAAATATAGCCTCAGAGAAAAAGATTCACAAAGATAAGCTGCCCTCAAATGCCTCCAGAAGAGGATGGGGGGGGGGGCATCCTTTCAGGAGCGCTGAAAGGACTTACCAAAGAAAGATACTCTATCGTCCTGATTCTGCACAAACCTTCTGCCGGGCGGTCGCCGTCTTCCATTACCACTTCCCCCTCTGCCCTTGGGGGAAGATTCACCATGTGTGTCCTGGAAAGCTCTCTGAGAATTTCGAAACCACATCTTTCCACTTCCTTTCTGACCTTTGAGATATGGTCTGGTAGGTAGGGAAAAACGGACTCCTATGGCAGAGTCTCTCCTCACTGTTCACACCTGGTCAGTGTGTCTTTAACTTTGGGCCCAAAGAGAGAAGAGCCATCAAAAGTACAGTTTTGTACCTACCATAAATGTAGATGTCCGAACTGGATAGCATCTGCAGTCATAACAAATGGGTTGTCCTGTCGTCAGGCAGCCCTTCGGTCGGCCGGATTCCAAAGTCTGGGTCCGGCTTCGGCTGATGTCGCACTTCACCCGACGTCATCTCTGCTGGTCCTCAGGTATAAAGGCATCAGCCGACGCCATTTTCCTCAGTGTTTCTTGCCCCAGATGCCAGTTGCCCTCTTGGAAGGCTAAATTTTGGATAAATGCCAATGTTTCCAAAAAAGTAGCAGGCAAACACAAAAAATAAGCATGTATGTACATATATACAAACAAATACACCATAAGAGACTCCCCCCCCCAGCTAGCTATTAGGAGGGTAAATACCCTAGGAGTACCACAGAGGGGAAGGAGGGTGGGTAATCCTGACTGCAGATGCTATCCAGTTCGGACATCTACATTTATGGTAGGTACAAAACTGTACTATGTCCTTCATGGATGCATCTGCAGTCAAAACAAATGGGTAGAATACCATAGCCAAACTAGGGGTGGAGGAAGAAAAATTATGGTGTAGTTAGGATCCCTTGCAGTACAGCAGTGGCAAACCCTGCTCGGGATCTAGAGTATAGAGGTAAATTATAATGCTTGGCAAATGTATGCACTGAGGTCCAAGTAGCCACCTCAGTAATGTCCTTGGTTGTCACTCCTCGTAAGAAAGCTGTGGTAGTGGCTGTAGCCCTTGTAGAATGAGGTCTTATGTTCTGTGGAATTGGTTTTCCATGGTAGGAGTAACATAATCTTATGCAATTTCCTATCCATTTGGAGATTGTCTGTTTGGAGATTGCTTTTCCTTCCCTTCCTGTTGCATAGGCTACTAAAAGCTGGTCAGTTTTTCTGTTACTTTTGGTTCTGTCCAGGTAGTAGCGTAACTGCCTATGTACATCCAAGGTATGCAGCAGTCTTTCCCCCCTGTTCTGTGGATTGGGAAAGAAGGTAGGTAGGTGGATTGCCTGGTTTAAAGACACTCTGGATACCACTTTAGGCATAAATGTAGGATTAGTTCTCATGGACACCCTATCTTGATGGAAGATTAGGAAGGGTTGCACTGCCATTAAGGCCTGTAGTTCCGAAACCCTCCTTGCTGAGGTAATTGCCAGTAGGAAAGCAGTTTTCCATGACAGGTGTTGCAGATCTGCTGTTGCTGCTGGTTCAAACGGAGGGAGTGTCAACTTTTCTAGCACAAAGTTCAAGTCCCATGCTGGTAATGGTGGTTTCCTAGGAGGTTTTACATTCTTGATACCTCTGAGGAACTGCCTGAGTAGAGGATGCGAAAATTCAGGTGGATCGAAGCTGTATTCTGCTGAAATAGCTGATGCATGTATCTTGATGGAGGAATAGGACAGGCCTGTATGTAGAAGCTCTGCCAAGTACTCCAGAATGTTAGCAATATCTATGTTCGACACATCTTTTCCTCTTTCAGTACTCCAAATGACAAACCTTTTCCATTTTCCTGCATAGTTCCTTCTTGTTGAAGGTCTGCGGGCTTCAAGGATAATGTCTTTAACCCTTAGGGAAAGGTCTGGGTTAGTTGCTGCTATGTGATGTTCCAGGCAGTCAGCTGCAAGGTTTTTAGGTTTGGATGCATGATGTTGTAGTTGTTCTGAGTTAACATCAAAGGCATCAGGGGTATTGACCACATTCTCTCCCGAGACATGCTCCTCAGCAATGGGTACCAGTGTTGTCTTGGCCAATTCGGAGCTATCAGGATTATCCTTGGGCGTTCCTCTTTGATTTTCAGTAGTACCTTGTGCATCAAGGGAAGAGGTGGAAATGCATATGCTGTCAGGCCTTTCCAGCTGAAGGATAGAGAGTCCACCTTCCATGCGAGTGGGTGGAATGTCCTTGTGCAGAATTTTTTGAGCTGGTGATTGAGTGGGGATGCGAATAGATCTATTTGTGGCATTCCCCATTTCTTTGTGATGGCCTTGAAGATGTCCGGGTGTAGCATCCATTCGTGAGCATCCGAGGTGGTTCTGCTTAACATGTCTGCTAGGGTGTTCTCTTTTCCCGGCACAAATATTGCCTGTAACTGGATGTTGTAGCTGAGAGCCAGATTCCCAAGGTCCAAAGTCATTCTGCATAGGGGGTATGAATGAGTGCCTCCCTGTTTGTTGATGTACCACATGACTGTGGTGTTGTCTGCCCTTATCATCAAATGGCCTTCTTTGAGGAATGGTCTGAATTTTTGGATTGCCAGTTTTACTGCCAGCATTTCTTTTTGGTTTATGTGCAGGTGCAGCTGGTCTTGAGTCCACAATCCTTGTATGCATTTGTCCAGCATGTGCGCCCCATCCTAGGTCTGAGGCGTCCGTTGTGATGGTTTGGCTTGCTCGAAAGTTGTGGAAGGGTAAGCCTGGGTTTGACTGGCATGCTTGAGCCCACCATAGGAACTCCTGTTTTAGGCATGGGATTAGTGAGATTTCTGTTTCTAAGCTGTGCCTGTGCTGAGACCATAAATTCTTTAGGTACCACTGTAGCTTTCTCATATGCAGTCTGGCATGTGGGACCAAGATTATGCATGATGCCATGAAGCCCAAGGCCTGCAGAACTTTTCTTGCTGTTAGTTTGTTCTGCTTTGTTAATGCCAAGAAGTAAAGAGGGAGTTCTCTTTGTTTTTCTGCAGTTAGGAATGCCATTTGTTTTACTGTGTCCAATTCCGCCCAAGAATGTTCTTGTTTGGGATGGTATCAGCCTTGACTTTTGTAAATTGACTGTGTATCCCAGGGCTTGTAGCAAGTAAATGACCCTTTGTAAATCTGTTGTCAACTTGCTTTTGTTGTCCGCTTGTAACAGGCAGTCGTCCAGGTATGGATAAATTTGGATTCCTGTAGTCTGCAGTGAGCGATTACTGATGCCAGGCATTTTGTGAATACTCTGGGCAGTAGATAAGCCAAAGGGCAATGCTGAGAATTGATAATGCTCTGATCCTGCAAGAAATCTGAGGTATCTTCTGCAATTTGGTCGAATGGGGATGTGCAGGTATGCCTCCTTGAGATCTAGAGTTACCAGCCAACACTCCTTGCCCAGCATGGGAAGAAGTTGCTGTAGGGTCAGCATTTTGAATTTTGGGACAATGATGTATGTGTTTAAGACGGACAGGTCGAGAATAGGTCTCCAACTTTTCTCTTTTCTTGGTACTAGGAAGAGTCTGGAGTAGAATCCTTTGCCCTGTTCTGTTATTGGTACTCTTTCCACAGCTCTCATCTTTGTTAATTTCGCTATCTGCTGTAGAGCTTCTATTTTTGATTTGGAGGTAGGTTTGGCATTCCTCTTTTACTGGTAAGGTGTGGAAGTGGAACCGGTAGCCTTGGTCTATGGTTTGCAAAATCCACTTGTCTTTTGTGATATAGTGCCAATTTTTCGAAAATAAGGCTAACTTTCCGTCTAAAGGTGCTGCTATTTGCTCCCTGGTAGGCGGTGTCAGAGCCAAGTCACTGTGATTGTCCTGTTGCAGTGGCAGTGGTTGTGTCTGTGCCTCGGTTATTGCCTTGCCACTGTCGTCCTCTGTAGGCACCTCCTCTGGATTCATTTCTGCCTCTAGAGCGTCTATTCCTGCCCCTTTGGGATTTTGTGGAGTCTGGAAAGGACCAATTTTTGGCAGGCCAGTTCCTGCTAAACCTTGGGGGCTGAACCTGTAAGAAATCTTTAACGGTTTGTACAGATTTTGCCTTTTCTTCCATTTTCTTCATTACTTGCTGGGCAGGTGTACCAAATAGAATGGCCTTATCCATAGGAGCATCTAACAGCTTTGCTTTAACATGATCCGGTAAGACCTGCTCTTTCAACCATGCATGCCTTCTTATCACTGTGCCAGTTATGGCTGATCTAAATGAAGCCTCCAGTGCATCATAGCCACATTTTAAGGAATGGTTACTAACCTGTTGGATGTTATTCACCATTTCTAATACATATTTCTTATCTAAGGATTCATCAGGGGACAGTTTTTTAGTTAACTGATCAAGCATAAACTCTTGGTATTGGATCATATGAAACTGACAGTTTAAAGCTCTAGCTGAGAGAGTAGCAGAGGTGTAAACTTTTTTCCCCCATCTCTAAGGACCTGGATTCCCTTTCAGAAGGAATAGGGTTTTTTGCTGTGGTCGAGGCTACTGCCTTAGGCCCCTGGGATAGTTTCGGGATCTGCAAGTGGGGCCTTGTATAGGTGGTGATGAGTGTCTGGCACCCTGTAAAATCTATCTGGTTTGGCAGGGGCTGGAGGTAAAGAATCAGGAGCAGTGCAAACATCATTAAATGCATCATCCACAACAGGCAGTACAGGAGGTATAGCTAAGGGCCTATGTTGTGGTAAGTGCAGAAAAGTCCTAAGCCTTTTCTTGAATCTGAGAAATCTTGTCCCTGCCATTGGAATTGTTCTCTCATGGCATGTAAGGTTTCCCAAAGGAAAATTCCTCTGGTGGAGAGGCAGCTGGAATGGATTCTTCAGCATCGGAATCTTCATAAGTAGAAAAGGAGCCTCTGGCTGGTCTGTAATGTCTGAGTCATCCGCAGAATCATCAGAGGACACTGGCTCGGGGCTCTGCTCTAGGTCTCTTTTCTGGGGCTGAGAGGCCCTGTCTGGGTGAGATTGGGATCCCCTAATTAAGGATATTAAATCTTCTGCCAGAGTAAGCATTTGTGAACTTGAAGTGGGCCTGTGTGAGGGGGGCTTAACAGGCACTGATTTAACAGATTTGGCTGCTTTAGCCCTGGCAAAGGCCTTAATAGACATGGCTGCAGGAGGCCTAGCAGCACCACGTGCTGGGGTAGAGACATCCAAAGGGATGGTGTCTGATAAATCACTAGGAACCACAGTTGTAGGCAAAATTTCTGAGGCCGATTCAACTAAGGTAGCAGGGGCCTCAGTAGTAGTCATGGATTCGGCTGAAGATTGACCGATTTTCTCGGTTTCGGCCGAAACCGAGACACTCGCGGCTTGCTTAACCGTGGTTTCGGCCGAAACCGCGGACCGTGAGTGTCGGTCTTTTTCTTTGCGTTTTTTAACAATTTGGGTAGTCGGAGGATCCGACGGCATAATGTACGCAAAATCTGAGCCGAAAAACTGTTCAGCAAACTCCGACCGACGCCTAAGCGTTCGTCGGTTGAAGGAAGCACAGGCCGAACAGGCTGCTACGTCGTGGTCTGGGCCTAAGCAAGGCAGACAGTAAGACTGGAAATCTTTATGAGGTATTTGTTTCCCACAAGTTAAACAGTTATTGACTTTTTCTGACATCGGCTGAGGCAAGAAAGAGTCCCCAACGGGGTACTTAGCTTTTAGAAGTCTTCGAAGTAGTATTCGGTAGTAGTAATCTCTGGATCTGACCGACCGGCACTTGCGAACAGCTTCTGCTTCGGGCGCCACGCGGCAAGAAAGACTGAGGAAAATGGCGTCGGCTGATGCCTTTATACCCGAGGACCAGCAGAGATGACGTCGGGTGAAGTGCGACATCAGGCGAAGCCGGACCCAGACTTTGGAATCCGGCCGACCGAAGGGCTGCCTGACGACAGGACAACCCATTTGTTATGACTGCAGATGCATCCATGAAGGACATCAAGGCATTCACAAAGGAAGATTTAAAAGGTCCCGCAAAGTCACACAAAAGCATCCAGGAATGTCTCCTTAAAGGAATTCTAAACCCGCTACTCTACTCACTCCATCTACTGCATAAGAGATTAGCTTCATGGAGGAGTTGACGACTAAATTTAAGGTAGAGAGCTGAGAGGAGACTATCTGCAACCCCATCAGCAACCGAACTTTGGAGAGCATCTCCTAGCTCTTTCAGGAGGTGTCTCTGTAATCTTCTAAAATGGGTAAGGTAGTTCAGCGATCTGAGGGCAAAAGTCATGGGAGAAAAAATGCACTTTCCATATCTGTCCATCGTACGAGACTCTCTGTTCAGCGGATGAACAGACAAAGATGTCTTGGAGAGTTCCTTCTTGGTGTCTGCCGCTACCACCGTAACATCTACTGTGAGTCCCTTGTTCAGGAAAGTTTTGTCAGTTGAGGACGTAATAAACTTATTTGGCCTCCTAGGAACAGGTTCCACTGAATATGGAGACTCCCACACCTTTCGAAAAACCAGGTCTCTGAATTTGTCGAAAGGTGAGGACACCCAAGTGGAGGAAGGTCGAGATCCGAAGGTCTTCAGGAGTACGGACTCCTCTGCTGAAGGGTTGTGGGCTTCCAGCCACCTCTCTGTTCAAGTATTTCTAGGAGGTCTCCAAAGGAGACATCATCAGGAGGTGACCGTGGGGACCCTTCGGCTTCATTGAGGTCTGTATCAGAAGTGATGAACTCCTGTGGGGAATCTAAATGTTTTCTGTTACATAACCTCTTCTGAGGACCTCCTCAGAGGGGCACTCTGGAGAGGTTTCAGAAGAGTGGGGGGTGCCCTGTAGGGCATCTTGAGGCCTAGGATCTCTGCGTCCCTGTGGAAGCAAGGATTCAGAGGCAGACACCAGTGCTTTAGGGGGAAGAACATCTGGAGATGACAGTGGAATTGTCTGTGGAGACAATACTCTCCTCATTACCTCAAAGCCCCCCCCCCCCGCCCCTGATACGAGGAAACCCCTGGATACGAAGAAGAGGAGGGAATTCCCGGAACCAATGATGACGGGCCCGAGGTTGAGGTAGGAGCCAAGCTCACCCGAGTTGATGCCCTGAGAGGCAAGATCGGATCCAACAACTGCCAGATCCAACTCGCCTCCCTGGACCCAACTGGAGAGCATTGGTGCCTATGCCTAGACTCCTTGAGTTCCAATGGAGCAGAGGATGTCAGAGCAATGGCTGGGGGCCGAAGATGCTGATATATGTCTCTGCTCTGAAGTTTCCACCAGTATCAGCTCCGGACATTCTGACTCTGAAGTCCGAGAATAGATCAGAGGAGAAATCACAGCAGAAGGGGACGATGCAGTCAGATCCGAAACCCTTGGGGTTGGATCCAATAATAATTTGGACAGCACCAGAGTCCTTAGCCTTTGTAATACTCGATCCACATCGTCGTCAGACAGTCTCCAGGAAGATTGAGTTGAGGAGGCTGGAGATTTGGAAGGCTGCAGAATGGGTGACCTGAGGGTCAGAGAGAACGGTTCCAAGACTGGGGACTGGCTCCAAATTTCAAATTCCTTCGGTTTAGAAACCGATGGTGTCAGAGCAGATGATTTTTTGGATCCGGAGATGAAATTTTTGCCATTTATTAGATGGTTCTGATGGAACACTAGAAGAAGAAGCTCTCGTCTCTGCTTTGTCAGATTTTGAGGAAACAGACTTTTGTGATTTAGAAGAACCTGGAACTTCTTGAAGACCTCTGAGAAGGGGGTCTTTAACAATTGTCTGAAAATAAGCTTGTTTTTCCACTCCAGGAGAGCTCTAAGGATAAAAGAATGGCAAGTAGAGCAAGACTCCTGGAGATGGACACACACAGATATACACACAGATATACACAAATACATATTTTTTTAAACAACAACAAATACTAAGAACAAAAAATATCATTTTTAAAGGTCGGTACAGTCTTCTAATTTAAAGGGACTATGCTCCAAGGATAGTAGGGAAAGAGAAGGGAGAAAGCCCTCTAACTAAAACAGGCTAAAGAGGAGATAGTTCTCTAATTTAAACAAACTGTCAGTAACAACAGGATTTTAAGTAGAGAGGTATGAGAGAAAGAGCCCTCTAACTTGAACAGGCTATAGAAGTTTACAGAAAGCCGGGAGAGGGAGAATAATGCCCAGCAAAAGACAATGGCCAACCAGCAGAAAAAGCAAAAAAAGAGGCGGAGTATACTATTTAGCACAACAGACTACAACTATGGAATGCTAGTATAACAGTTAAAGCAAAGATTTAAACAGTGAGAGGAAAAAAAAAATTATATTTAGCAAGAGCTAGCAGAACAACCACGAGATCTTGTTTTGCGGCAAACGAGATCTGGGAGATGTTCCTAAGTAATGCTGGGATAAGTTTTTAACCACGAGCTAGTGGAAGACCTCAAGCGTGCATATAAGGCCGAGTCAGATCGGATCCAAACCCATTCTAGTAAGAATGAAGGCAAGATTGGACAACAACACATCAAATGATGTGCAAACTGTTAACCACTTTGCTAAAGGTAACTTTGGAAACTGTTTTTCCCAGCCTGTTGGAGACAAAGGAGATGAACTGATGTGTTTTTGTAAAACCCTTTGTCCTATGGAGATAAAAATGGAGCTGTCTATGCACATCTAAGAGATGAAGCAGATATTCACCTTGTTAGAAAAACTAAGAAAGAAAACAAGTAAGCTAATGCCCTAACTGATGTTCTCATCAGAGGCTACCTTGGGCAGAAAAAAGGATTAGTATATTATGCAACTATATTTGTGGAAAACCAAATACGGGGATGTTGAGGGCAGAAAAAAGGATTAGTATAGTACGCAACTATATTTGTGAAAAACCAAATACGGGGATGTTGAGGGCAGAAAAAAGGATTAGTATAGTATGTAACTATCTTTGTGGAAAACCGAATAAGGGGATGTTGAGGAGGATGACTGCAGCTTAGAAACATGACTCACTGAAGTAATGGTCACTAGAAAGACCATTTTCCAAGAAAGAAACTTGAGATCAGACTTGGCTGATGGCTCAAAAGTGGTCCGAGTTAAACCATGTGGTAACAGCATAAGATCCCAGGGTAGAGTAGGGTCTTTAACTGTAGACTTAAACAAAAAAGTACCTTTAAGGACAGCTTTGCACAGTTTGGAAGAAGCTAGAGTAAAAGCATCATCTCCAGTATTGATAATTTGGAATGGCTGCTAACTGAACTTTGACAGTGGAAAAGCTAGCCCCTTCTTGAAGAAATGAAGCAACAAAATCTAGAACAGCAGGAACAGGTGCAGTAAAAGACTAGAGAGTCCCATAGTACATTTTAGTTTATATCATAATGGTAGAAGTTAGTGTTTAAGGGCAACTATTTTAGATATTGTTCAAGGACGGGATGATATGGACGTTAAAAGAAAATTTCTATATAAAGAAACTGTATATTTTGAGGTTTGGAACTTTGTAACATAATGGGTTAAACACGGACTGTAACTGGAGGGTGTTTCTTTGAGTTTTAATTGATGTAATTGAGGGTCTTGTTATAAGAAGACTGAAAAGTGTAATGTTTTATCTCTTGAAGGATTGTTAGCTGAGGTGCTAAGATCGATTAAAGTTTTGCTTGGTTTCTGTGGTCTGTCGTACCTTCCTTCTGTGGTATTGGATATTGTGTTATGCTTTTTGTTGTCACATATGATAATTTGGAATGGCTGCTAACTGAACTTTGATAGTGGAAAATCTAGTCCCTTCTTGAAAAACTGAAGCAAGGAAATTTAGACCAGCAGGAACAGGTGCAGTAAAAGGATCCAGTTCTCTCTGATGGGCCCAATAAAATCTTTTCCATTTACTCTTGTAAATGTTTCTACTGGAAACGTTCTGGAGTGATAGCAAAATTTGGCAGACCTAGGATGAAAGCCTAGCCTCCTTAACCACTATTGAAATTAAGAGAAACCATGCAGTAAACAAATTGATGACATGGAGATTAGGACAACTTGGGTAGCAAGTGTGCCCTGTTGTCCCCAAATGAAAGGCTTGCAAGCACAGTAGTACTGTAACGACCAAAAGTTGTAGAGTATTGGAAAATTAATTCCAATAGTGCAAGCCTTAACAACTGTGGGGTTCCTTGGATTTAATGGTAAAACAGTAGTATTTTACGAACTTTAAGAAAACTTTTAAAAATCAATAACTTTCATTTAGAAAAAACATAGGATAAAACCTATAAACCTCTGTATAATAAAATAAAAGATCATGAATCAAATAAAGAAGTTATGTACTTACCATAACACTCCATGTGAGTTGTTTATCTCGCCTTTATTCTCACTGACGGGTTTGGAGCCGATCCTCGGCTCCAACACGGCCGGTAGCAAAGCTCAAGGTTTGCCAGTAGCTTGAGATCAAGCCCCTTATCCCACAATGCACTGCTGGAATTACTTCAGATCTTGTATGCTGAAAAAAAAAAAAAAAAAAAAAAAAAAAATACATATATATATATATATATACATATATATATATATATATATATATATATATATATATACATATACCTTTACCCTACTCTAAAAGGGGAACACGTTCCAAAGGAAAAGAAGAACAAAGGATCCAGGATAGTACTAGCCTCCAAGTCTACTGTCAGCCAGGAGGGGGAAGGAGGGAGGGACGTGAGAAGAAAGCCAGGGTACATTTTTTGGCTAGGCTTGTATGGGCCCTAGGGCTGATAGCCTAGTACCTACCTATGAACCTATGAATAAAGGCGAGATAAACAACTCACATGGAACGTTATGGTAAGTACATAACTTCTTTATGTGAAGTTGTTAAATATCGCTGTTTATTCTCACTGATGGGTAGCGTCCCTAGCACCCTCAGTCTTGGGTGGCTCATGGAACTACGTTTTTCAGTACCGTGGAACCAAAGGAAGACCTGTCCCTTGAAGCCTTATCTGATTTGTAATGTGTGATGAAGGTATGAGGCTTAGACCACGTGGATGCCGCACAAATATTGTTAAGGGGCAATTTAGCTTGAAAGGCAGAAGATGTAGAAATGGCTCTGGTAGAATGAGCCTTAGGTTTGTGTGTCAAAGGCATGTTGGCATTCACATAAACAAAGGATATACAATCTGATAACCATTTAGATAAAGTTGTTTTAGCCACTGGATTACCTTTTCTGGCTTCTGAAAAGGATACAAAAAGTTGATCTGATTTTCTAATATCCTTAGTTCTGTCAAGATAAAATCTGAGCTGTCTGTGTACATCAAGTTTGTGCAGCATGCATTCCAATTCGTTAGAGTAGTTGGGAAAAAAGACCGGCAGCTCAATGACCTGATTGATATTGGACTCTGAACAGGCTTTTAGGCAAAAAGGAGGGGTTTGTTCTGAGAGATACTCGATCAGCATGGAAAATCATGTAAGGTGATCTGACAAATAATGCTTGGAGTCCTGACACTCTGCAGGCAAAAGTAATGGCCACTAGAAAAATAGTTTTCCAGAATAAATATTTGAGATCACAAGAAGATGCAGGTTCAAAAGGGGGGAGAATAATTTGAGACAGCATAAAGTTCAAATTCCAGGGAGAATAAGGAATTTTGACAGGAGGTCTCATGTGAAGAACACCTTTAAGAAAAGTTTTAGATAACTTATGGCCCATAACGTTTGAGCCATCGAATCCAAGGTGGAAATTTGAGACGGTGGCTAACTGGACTCGAACTGTAGCAGCTGCTGCCCCTTCTTTAAAAATCTTTGTCCGAAATTCTAAAATGGACAATAGCGGAGCTCGGAAAGGGTCAATTTTCTGTGTACTGGCCCAAATTGAGAACCTTTTCCACTTACTGCAGTATAATTTCCTGGTAGATGGCTTGTGAGTAGACAAGAGAATTTGTCTTGCATCTTCTGAAATTGAATGAAGCCTGGCAATTAGGGGAAGTGGATTAGCCAAGCAGCCAGTTTCAGGGACTGCAGGGAAGGATGGAGGTCCCCTGACGGGTGCGTCAGAAGGCCCGGAACTGGGTCCAGGATTCATGGATCTTCCAACAGGTGATGGTAGAGAAACGGGAACCAAATCTCTTGAGGCCAGTAGGGGGCTATGAGGATAACAGTCCTTCTCAGCGATTTTGCTTTCTGTAAAAATCTGGGTATCAATGGAAAGGGTGGGAATGCATAAAGGGGACCAGGGGGGCCAATCGTGTACAAGTGCATCTATCGGGGGATGTCTCGGAGGTGGTATTAGAGCAAAGTAGCTTCTGTATTTTGAATTGATGTGGCTGGCAAAAAGGTCACAGCAAGGCTGGCCCCATTTGTGGAAAATCAACTCCGCAACCTGTTGTCTGAGAGACCACTCGTGAGGGAGCAATATCGCCCTGCTTAGCTTGTCTGCTATCACGTTGGATTTCCCCGGGATGTGTGTTGCTAACAGAAAACGCTGGGATGACACAGTCCATTGCCTGACCCCTGAGGACTTCTCGACAAAGGGAGTAAGACTTGGTTCCACCTTGCTTGTTCAAGTACCAGACTACTGACATGTTGTCCGTCTGAATTGCAATAGTTCCTAGAGGAAGAGTCCTGAAAGTACTGCAATGCCAGAAGTACCGCTCTCAACTCCAGAACACTGATATGCAGATGTGACTCGATCTGTCCATGTGCCTTGGGCAGTCTTTCCCTGAAAATGCCCCCCCCCCACCCTATCAGGGAAGCGTCCGTGGTCACACTGGCTACTGGGGGGGGGGGGTAGAACAAAGGGTCTTCCGATTGTGACATGAAGAGACATCAACCACCACCGAAGGTCTCTCTTTCAGGTATGTGATGAGAATTATGTGGTGCATCGGCAGTTTCTGGTAAGACCACTGTGCAAAGAGGAACCATTGAAGGATTCGCATATGCATCCTTGCGAGTGGTACGTCCAGTATTGCAGCTGCCATCAAACCTAGCACCTTCAAGACCTCTGCTGCTGTAGCTTTGTTCTTTGACACCAGTGAGTTGATGTGTTGGCAGAGAAGTGAGACTCTTTCTTGCTTCTATAAAAACAGTATGCTGTGATGGCGATAAAGCAGACTTTTTGAAGTTGACTGTAATGCCTAATTGATGGCAGAGTGTCAGAGTGTATTGTGTTGCCTGAGTTAATTGATGCCTGGTAGTAGCGGTGAGAAGCCAATCATCTAGGTATGGAAACACCTGGAATCCTAGACGCCTCAGGTGAGCCGTGACCACTGCCATGCATTTGGTGAACACTCTGGGGGGCTGTAGTAAGACCAAAGGGCAGGGCTCAAACTGGTAATGACTGGCTCACAGCCGGAAACGCAGGTGATCCCTGGAACATCTGTTCATCTTTATGTGATAGTACGCGTCCTTGAGATCTATGGAGCACATCCAATCGCCTTTCCCTAGGTAGGGAAGAATGGACTGAAGCGTGACCATTCGGAACTTCTCTTTCTTTACGAAATGACTGAGTCTGCTGAGGTCCAAGATAGGTGTCCAGTCCCCTGTTTTCTTTGGTACCAAAAAGAATCTTGAGTAAGTTCCAAATCCAACTTGGTCTGCTGGGACTGGTTGGATGACTTTTTTCTAGTAATTTGTGGACCTCTATGATTGCTTGTTCCCTGAGACTGGGTGGAACATCTGGGATTCTGTATAAAGGAGTGGGAGGGGTAGAGAACGGTATGAAATATCCTCTGGAAATGATGCTTTGTACCCAAGTATCCGACGTTATGTTTAGCTAGGCTTCTGGGTACAAAGGTAAGCGACCCCCGACTGCCTCCAGAGCTGGACAGCCGGGGCCTACCTTCAGAGGCGCTGGTAGGGCTGACCAGAAAATTGTCCTCTGTCGCCCTGTTGCTGCGGGCCCCCATTATAATCCCCTCCTCTGCCTCTAGAGGGGGATTCTCCACGTGTGTCCTGGAAGATTCCCTGTGCTTTTCGGAACCACATTTTTCTGCCCTTAGGGCCCTTGGGATAGGGCCGAATAGGGGTAGAAAAACAGACTCCAACGACAGATAGGGTCTTGCCTTCCTGCTCACACCTGGTTAATGTTTACTTTAGGCCCAAACAGTGATGAGCCGTCAAACGGAGTGTTAATAAAGGAAGACTTAAAGGGCTCCACAAAAGAACAGAGACGCATCCAGGCTCGTCTCCGCAGAGAAATGCCTGAACTAGCAGCTCTACTCGAACCATCAGCTGCATATGATATGAGACGCATGGACGAGTTCACAACCAAATGTAGGGTAGCAAGCTGTGTGTTGACTCTGTCGGCCACTCCTGCAGCTCTGTACCCCGAAGAGCATCTCCTAGCTCTTTCAGGAGATCTCTTTGGAGTCTCGTGAAATGGGTTAAATAGTTTAGCGATCGAAGAGAAAAGGTCACTGAACTAAACACGTGTTTCCCATATCTATCCATGATCCTAGACTCTCTATTAGGAGGATGGGTAGATGTGGATGTTTCAGACACTTCCTTTTTGGTGGCTGCAGCTACCACCATGGCATCAACAAGCACTCTCTTGGTCAAAAAGGCTTTGTCCACTGGGACAGCGATAAACTTGTTCAGCTTCCGAGGGACAGGTTCCATGGCCTCTGGCAACTCCCACATCTTCCGAGAGATCAGGTCCACGAGTTCATTGTAAGGCGGAGACACCCAAGAAGTGAAAGGTTGAGACCCAAAAGCCTTCAAGAGCAACGACTCGTCCTCAGTAGGGGTTTTGGACTGCCAACCGCCCCTCTGATTCAGGATCTCTAATATCTCTGTAAAGGAGATATCCTCAGAGGGGGATCGAGGGGACCCTTCTGACTCATCCAGGTCAGTATCAGATGTCAGACTCCTGTGGGGAGTCCAAGTGCCTCCTCTTGCACAGTCTCTTCCTGGGTACCTCCTCAGTGGGGGGATCTGGGGAGGTCTCGGAAGAGCAGGGGACGCCCTGTGGAGGTACTTGAGGCTCAGGGTCTCTCTGCTTCACAGGGGAACCGGTAGATGAAGAAGTGGACACAGGAACTTAAGGGGAGAGGGAAGGCTGAACCAATACTGACGATGTCTTAGGAGACATGACTCTCCTCACGGCGTTGAAAGCGCCATGGCTCCAATGAGAAGGGGTAGACGGACCCGAACAGACGGTCTGATCCTCCCGCACCGAAACCATAGGCTCCGAGCCTGAGGTAGGAGCCAAGCTCATCCGAGCCGAAGCCCTGAGAGGAAGAGTCAGCACCGACATACCAGTCCGACTGTCCTCCCCGGACTAGACAGGAGAGCGTCGGCTCCTAGCGTCCTCGGTCAGTGCCGAGAACGTCCGAGTAGATGGAACCGATAACACCGGTGAGGGTCTTAGTTCCAAGGGTTCGACAATCATCGGTTCCAGCTCCTTCAGCTCCAATGGTCCAGTACGGTTCGGAGGAAGAGTAGTCAAATCCAGTTCAATGGTCTTCGGCTCTGACTAAGTGGTCGGTGTCTACAACAATTTAGCAAGTCCTGGTGCCCTTAAAAGCTTCTGCACTAGCCGATCCATATCCAAATCAGAGAAGTTGACCGAAGTCTTAGAGGAATGCACCGAAGGTGCTGACTGGAGCAGAGGAGATGAGGGGACCTCAGAGACTGGCTCCAAGACTGGGAGCTAGCTCCGAACCAAAGGGACACTCGGTTCGAAGAGCTGTGGAGCCGATAACCCTGTACCCTCTGATCTCTTTGCCTTCTTGGTCTGTTTGGAATCAGAAGACTTCAAAGATTTTGACGAAGTGCTGGCACTTTCCTGACTACCCAACACTTCAGAAAAAGAATGCTGCAGTAACCCCCTATCTATTAGTTTTCTCCTCCTTGCTAAGAGAACCCTCAAAGAAAAGAAATGGCATATACTGCAGGAGTCTTGGAGGTGTTTAGCCCCCAGACAATAGACACATTGGACATGTCCACCCGTAACGGACATTTTCTGTCCACAATCTGGACACTTTTTAAACCCCGATTTGGGGTGAGATTTCTCTCTCTCATCAGACATTCTTTTAACAGAACACCACAAAAAAATACCTGTAAAGGCTAAATACAGGGCTAACTAAGCCCACACTAAGAAAACTAATAACAATTAAAGTTAGTAAGAAAGGGCCTAACACCAAGAAAACAAAAACTACACTCAGGGTAGATCTCTACAAAAACTAACCTACTTAACTATATTATTTTAAACTAGAAACACACTGAATACCAACAATCACCCAAAAGACAAGAAAAATAGTTTTTTTAACTTGCGATTTGTCAAAATGTCCGAGCTAGCTGGATCAGAGAGATCTCTCTTGCCGCAGCAAACTAGATCTAAGGTAATTCCAGCAGTGCATTGTGGGATAAAGGGCTTGGTCTCAAGCTACTGGCAAACCTTGAGCTTTGTTATCGGCCGTGTCGGAGCCGAGGATCGGCTCCGAACCCATCAGTGAGAATAAATGGTGAGATTTAACAACTTCACATTGCCCGTTTCTTGGTAGGAAAATCCTTTTAATTCCAAAAATGTGGTAGGTGGGCACATACATAACTTTTATACACTTATTTTTGTGCAACAATTTATTGTTGTCGATTTACGTTATTAACCATTTTTGGTTTTATTCCCATATCCAAGTTACCTAGGATGACTAAGAACCATTTTAGTCGTGTGTGTTAAGTCGGGAGCTGGGATAGTGTGAGTGTGCATAAAGAATAGGTATAAGATTTATTTGGTGGGCGTATGGGTGAACTGTCACGGGGTGGGGGGTAAATGGAGAGACATGGGTGGATAGGTGAATATAACTTTAAAAAATGCTAACCTGTGGGATAGGAGTAGCCGTGGCTTACAGAGTGTGTGTGTGTGTGTGTGTGTGTGTGTGTGTGTGTGTGTGTGTGTGTGTGTGTGTGTGTGTGGTGATGTGCAAGTGGAGGTGTGCTTATGGGCTGGGTTATAGGAGAGAATCACAGAGGAGGGAATATGGGTGATTGGTTGTGCGCATTCGGTTGAGGCTAATGGAAACGAGAGGGTGGGTGATGCGTGGATTGGAGCAACGTGGGTGTGTGTGTGGGGGGGGATGGAGAGATAACCTGTGTGACAAATGCGGTGGGATGGGATGGGGCATGTAAGGCGCGTTTCTTGATGATAGGCTAGTAGTGAAGGTGATATGGATGAATTAGGAGTAATAACGGTAATGGGAGTGGTTAGGGCTGCTTGATGCAGCACTGAATTCGAAATGAAAGCATAATCGAGAAGATATGCAGTAAACCTGAGACCTGCAATGTGCAGCTGTGACATCCCCAAGGGTTGAGAGGTCAAATCTGGACTCGGATCTAATCTCCATGGTGAACATATAAGATGAGACCACGGGAAGGAGAACCACACCTAACAAGGCCAAAAAGGGACAATAAGGATAAAATCGCTCTTCAACTGAAGGGCTTTCTGTACAAACCTGGGGAAAGAGGACTGAGGGATAAGCATAAAGGAGACCAGAATGCCAAACGTGGACTAACGCATCTGTCAGTGACTCGCTCGGGGAAGTGGGGTGTTCAAGTCAAAGAACCTGCTGTCCTTTTTGTTATGGGGAGAGGCGAATAGATTGCAGCAAGATTGATCCCATTTACAGGAAATTCTCTCCACCACCAACTGCTTGAGAGACCACTCATTAGGCATCAGAATGAACCTGCTAAATTTGTCTGCTAGCATGTTGTATTTCCCCAGGATGTGCATTGCTTTGAGAAAGCAGATGGAGATCACCCACTGCCGCACTCTCACAACTTCTCAACAAATGGGGTAGGATTGGCTTCCACTTCTTGTTGCTGTAAGAAACCTTAGACATATTGTCTGCTGAACAGCAATTGTCCCCAGAGGGAGGGAGTTCCTGAACAGCCTGCAATGCTAGGAAGACCACTCTCATTTCCAGAACACTGATATGCAGACTGGTCTCTTCTGGGGAGCATGTGTCTTGGACCATCCATCCCAAGAAATGCCCCCCATGCCTACCCCAACTGGGAGTCATCCATGGTCACCATAGCTATCAAGGGGAAACACAAAAGGATGTCCCTGACAAACTTTTTTAGACTGCGCCCATCAAAGCAGGAAATTTTTGCAAATCTGACTAAGTTTGATTGGTGAAGACCGAGGATGTTGAAGAATAGACCACTGAACAGCTATAGTCCATGGAAGACCACACACACAGAGAAACGAGCCATCAAGACCAATATTGCTGGAGGAAAACGGTGTGAAAAAATCTCTCTCAAACCAAGAAGAAACTTTGCAGTGTGGAGGTTATGATGTTCACTTCCTGAATTATGTTATGCACTTAGTTCAAAATAAAAATCTAACTGTAAAATACATGCTACAAAATCATCAATCAGCAAATAAGAGGTAGTCCACAGCTGAGTTAAAAATGGAATATCCTCTACTGAAACAAAAACAAACTATCCTAGTTGAGTTTAATGAAAAGCAACAAAAACATTCATTACTTATATATAATCAGGTTGTTTGGAGCAAGGGAGCGGCAGTCTACTTAACACCGAAAGTGGAAAGTAGTCTCTCCTTTGATGATCAGTAGTTAGGAAATCCTTCTAAGTGGCACATCTCATCACAAAAGGTTTCTCATCCAGGAAAAAAAGAGGTCACTGTTCCCCTCTACTCATCACTCATTAGACCCATTATAGAGTACAATGCCCCTTTTGGTATGTACCTCACAAGACATCTACAACAACTGGAAAGGCCACAGAAATACCTCACAAAGAGGATTACCGGCCTCAAACAGATGCCCTAAACAGACCGTCTCAAAAAACTCCAGTTTTACTCCATTGCGTACTGTCTACTCAGAGGCGATCTCTGCCTAACATACAAAGCTATGTCAAACCCAGAGCTGTTGGACATGCTCCACTTAAAGAAATCCCAATCCCTTTGAGTTACACGCTCTAGGGACCTAAACCTTGTCACCACAATAAACAGAAAATGCTGGAGGGATAAATTCCTGTCCCAGAGACTTCCCATACTCTGGAACAAACTACCTATCTATATCAAACAAAGCTCCTCTCATTAGCACTCTTCAAGAAAAATCTTGATGATTGGATAGGAGATAGGAAATTCAACCCGGGGATCACTTATGTGGCTCTGCTCAGCAGGGGCACAGGAAAATAATTTTCTTGGGTGGCGAAAGCCAGGTTACCTTTTTGGCTAGGCTTATACAGGCCCTAGAGTCAATAGCCTAGTACCTACCTATGAACGACAGAGGGTGGTTCTGTTAAGAGCAATGAAAGCATTAGAATCATTCCTTTAGCCAAGGCCCCCTTCCCCTATGGTTTCACTATGGTGTAAAGAGAGATTGTGCTACATAAAACTGAAAAGCTAGAGACAAATTACATCCAAGACCAGTTTATTAACACTTTGTATAGGTTAACCAACTAATCCAAAAACTTTATTAAGAAACGAACTAAAAAATTACTGACTAACAAAAAGACCTACCCACTAGACATCTACCAGAATAAATACTAATAAAAATAAAACTTTTAACAAAGATCACTTTCTTATCTGATAAATACTTCGTCAGGTTTGTGTGTCAAAAACAATTATTATATGAATGAACAACTGAAAACCTAAGCAGGATGAAAAACAAACAAAAAAAAATTGCTAAGCTGGAAATACAGTGACAAATGTTAAAAACAGAGCACTAAGGCCATGGGGATCTATTAAAGGGTGTCATCTAAGAAAACACTAAGTTTGACTGTGCAAGAGTGCACTCAACAGTAATTCCAACCTTTAAAACATAAGAAGAAGAAAAAAGACTAGGCCCATGCACATTGACTTTCACTGCCTAAAAGGAAAAAGTGTAACAAAAGTGTTCAGTATGAAATCTAAAGTAGCATTTAATGCGGGGAAAAAATCTGTCTCACCTGCAGTCTTAAGGACTGTACTCTGATGGAAGAAAGTCCAACTGACTGGTGGTGATGTCCGGGCAAGCTCTTATAAACTCCAAGAGCTGGAGAGGTTGTAGATGGGGACATGGCATACTTGACCGTGACTCCTGAACACTGATATAATTGGAGTGAGTAGTTCCTGGCCTTTTCGAGGAGATGCCTGGTTAGGGAGGTGTGGAGCCAGTCATCTAGGTATGGAAACACGTTGAATCCTTGGATCTTCTCAGCTGCAAGGGGAGCACCTTCCACTGGAACTTCCCCCCCTTGCCTCTTGAAGAAGTTTCCACTTGTGAGTCCTGCAAAGGACCTTGAACTTTCAGAACCACATCTTTTTACTTCTGTGCTGATTCCTGGAAATTGATCTCTGAGGGGTATAAATACAAATTTCCATGGCAAACAGGGTCTTCCCATCTTGTTCACTACGAGAGAGTATTTCTTTCATTGTTGGGCAAAACAAAGAAGACCAATCAAAAGGAGCATTGATGAATGAAGAATTGAAGGCTCTGTAAAGTCACCTAAGCACATCCAGGCATTTCTCCTAACAGCTATGCCTAAACCCACCACCCGTGAGGAACCTTCAGCTGCATGAGAAATTAACCTCATGGACGTGTTGGAGATTCCTGGACTCCATTAGGATGGTAGACAGAAGGGCTCTCTTCTGTCAGCTCTTTCCTGGTGGCTACCGCCAAAACCATGGCATCCACAAGAACTCTCTTACTCAAGTGACGCCTGTCGTTGGGTGAGACAACAAATGTAGCTGTGAGATGAGGGATGGGTCCATGGTATCTGGTTCCTTTCATGCCTGATGAGACACCAGAAATATAAGGTCCATCAGCTGGGGGGTGGGGGTAACCCAAGATGCAGATGGGCTGGACCCAAAGGCTTCCAAGAACACTGACTCCTCCTGGGAAGGGAAATTGGAAGACCATCAACCTTTCAAACTAAGGATCTCTAGAATGTCTCAAAGGAGACGTCTTCTGGTGGATACCTTGGGGGACCCCATCCCTTCATCAAAGTCAGTGCCTTTGATTAAAGATTCTTGGGGGGGAATCTATGTGCCTTTTTTGTACCTCCTCCTCTTCCGGGGGCCACGTCAGTAGGATGACTGGAGAGGTATCAGAAGAGAGGGACAGTTCCTATAGGGGAATTGCCTGCTAGCTTGAATAGGCCAGCTGTCCCTGCAGACTAGAATGATGACGCTAAGAACTAAGATCTGATGGTGGTAGAAGGGGTACAATCCTAAGGAAAAAAGTGTAGATTGAAGTCTGTGATGACACAAAGCCCTCTCCACCAACTCAAAATCAAAAGGACCAAAAGAAGACAAAGGTGGCCTCACCGGAGCCAAAGCTCCAGGTGCTGCCAAGCCTTGATTATATCCTGGTTCCTGCCACGAGGGAGGAGTTGGACCAGAGCTATCTAGCACCAAAGCACTGAGGGGAAGGGATGGCTCTGACAACTTTGGAGTAAAAATGCATCCCCCCCAGATCTGGCGCTCAGGATTCAGCTCAGAGACTCATCCTGCCCTAGGGGGGATTGGTGCCAAACAAGTCAGAGATGCAGCTGAAGACCTAGCTGTCTTTGCATCAGATGCACTGACTCTCAGAACATTTGTCCCGAGGTCTCCAAAATCGTTATACAGATTGGAGAAGGAGAAACAAGTAGGTGAAAAACAGGCTCACAAACCTGATGGGAGATGGAGCCAACAATGACCCCATCTGAATCTGTGTCCTGAGAAACTTCCTCATTATCTTAGCCACATGTGCTTTAAATAGGCTTCAGGAAGACCTGATACAGGATGATGTGGAAGGGGGGACGTGACATCCTTTTTGGCACTACCTGTAAGAAAGGAGATCAGAGCCGTGGGGAAATAGGCTCTGGTGAGAAATGAGGACACTTTGTTCTGGAAGATTTCAGTGTCCCCCACAGTCAGATCCAAAGGTGTCAGATCTGATCTTTTCATTATTTTAGCAGATGGCTCTGAGGCTGGGGCAGGTTTTGGAGAACGGGCAGGAGAATATTTTCTGTCCTAATAGGACTCCAAAGAGGATTTCTGTTTCTTGGTGAGTTTCAACCTCTGAAACAGATACAGCAGAGAGAAAAGTGGCCCTTTTTAAGACCAGCTTATTCCAGCAATCACTGAAAGCTGGAGAGTTGAAGTCTGCACAAATTTGACCAGAAGTTTTGAGGTGGGCGCTCCTAAACAGTACAAACATTCCCTGTGGGCATCAGAAATGGGTAGCTTAAGTCCACAGGAAATACACTTTTTAAAACCTCAAGGTTTTTAGGTCATGTCAACAGACAAGAAAGAGAAATGAAAACAGTTTTTTTGGGAAGGTACAGAAATTACAGAAAGGATAAATACCAGCAATGGTACACCAGAATTACCCCATGAATAGGTAGGAAGAAAGGAGAATAGCAGCCATGGTAATCAGTACCTTAGGAAAACGGTAAGAAAAAGAAAAACTAACGCCTAATGCAGGCAACCTGAAAACTACAAATGAAGGAAGGGTCAAAGGTCGAAAGACAGAAAAGTTGTAAAGAATTTCTAATTTTACTCACAGATAAGCTATGAAAGACACCTTATAAGCTCGAGAGAGCACAATCCACATCTGAAGCGAAGAAATGACAAACAAGATCTGAGGTATTACAGAGGTCTGACGTATTTTCAGTAAAGGGAGGAGCTCGAGAGTCAGATCTGATAGTCTAGGTAAATTCATCAAAGTCAGATCTGAGGTTGGATCAGACACTCCTCAGTTGAGGAATGAGAAGTTATGTACTTACCATAACGTTCCATGTTAGTTGTCTTCTTCTCGCCTTCTTTCTTGCTGGATGGGTTCGGAGCTGAACCTCGGCTCAGACTTGGCCTATTACTAAAGCTTAAGAGCTATTTTTACCGGCTCGAGGCTATCCTATGTCCCATAATGCTAGGCGTGATATATCCAGATCTCGTCTGATAGCTAACACTATGGACATACATGTCCCCACCATGACAGAGAAAAAAAAAATATATGTGTATATGTGTATATATATCTAAGTACATAAAACTCTTATAAGAGTTACCAAGAAAAGGAAGAGAGGTAGCTAAGGAGATAACTCTCATGATAACACATCTCAGAAGATACTCTCGGTCTGCCCAGGCTAGGGGGATGGCGGGTGGGACACAAGAAAGAAGGCGAGAAGAAGACAACTAACATGGAACATTATGGTAGGTACATAACTTCTTAATGTTAAGTTGTCAATCTCGCCTTCATTCTTGCTGGATGGGACAGTGTCCTGGGTGGCTCAATGGAACAAACTCTTAAGTACAGTGGAACCAAAATCAGCCCTACTTCTAGAGGTCATGTCCAGCTTGTAATGAAAAATAAAAGTATGAGGAGAGGCCCATGTGGCCGCTGCACAAATTGAATCCATTGGCAATCTTGCCTGAAAGGCTACTAAAGAAGCTAATGCTCTGGTTGAATGAGCTCTGGGCTTAATAGGGAGCTCTTTATGCCTCAATTGGTAAATCAACATAACAGAGGTCAACCACCTGGACAAGGTTACTTTGGAAACTGGCAGGCCTTGCTTCCCTTCCGCGTAAGACAGGAAGAGCTGTTCTGATTTCCTCATCTGCTTGGTTCTATCCGGGTAGAAGCGTAATTGACGGTGAACGTCCAGACAATGTAACTTCCGTTCAGACCTATTGGTATAAAGTGGGAAAAAACAGGAAGATCGATGGACTGATTCAGATTTTTTTTCAGAGAGTACTTTGGGTAAAAAGGACGGATTAGTCCTAAGTGACACTCTATCTTTGTGAAAAACAAGGTAAGGAGGGCGAACACAAAGGGCTTGAAGTTCCGATACCTTTCTCGCTGAAGTGATGGCTACTAAAAACAGAGTTTTCCAAGAGAGCAACTTTAATGAACAGGAAGCCGCAGGCTCAAAGGGAGGGAGAATTAGAGACGACAGCACCAAATTCAGGTCCCATGGTGGGGGAGGATCTTTTACTGGGGGGCCTAAGTAAGAGGGTTCCTTTTAGAAAGGCTTTACAAAGTTTGTGTGACATAATGCTGTTCTCTGACAATCCAACATGACAATTCGCAATAGCTGCCAGCTGAACTCTGATGGTGGCTGAAGAAGAACCCATTTGAAAAAGTTCTGCCAAAAACTCTAAAACTGTATGGACAGGAGCTGTAAAAGGGTCAACTTGTTTCTCCCCTGCCCAAACAGAGAAACGCTTCCATTTGCTAGCATAAGCCTTTCTGGTAGTAGACTTGTGCGAAGCGAGGATGATGTCACGAACTGAATGAGAGATTGAGGGAAGCCTGGCTAGGGTTGGAAGTGGAGCAACCAAGCTGTGAGGTTGAGAGATCAAAGGGACTGATGCAGCCCGCACGACTGATGTGTCAGAAGACCTGGCGCTGGGTCCAGATGCCAGGTTTGATCTAGTAGATGACGTTGCAGGAACGGAAACCAAATTTGTTGAGGCCAGTAAGGGGCAACAAGGATCATTCTGGATCTCAAAGCAGTTGCTTTCTGGATTAACTGAGTAATTAAGGAAAAGGGGGGAAAAGCATACAGAAGACCCCGGGGCCAATCGTGGACTAGAGCGTCTCTGGGGGGAAGACCTGGGAGAGGGAAGAGGGTGAAGAAGTCTGGGCACTTGCTGTTTTGAGGGGTTGCAAAAAGATCGCAGCAAGGCTGACCCCACCTACTGAAAATTTTTTCTGCTACTAGCTGGTTGAGAGACCACTCGTGGGGCATGAGAATGGCTCTGCTCAGCCTGTCCGCTATGACGTTGGACTTCCCGGGGATATGCGTTGCTACCAGAAACCGTTGAGAAGAGATCGCCCACTGCCAAAGTCTGAGTGCTTCTCGACATAGGGGGTAGGACCTGGTTCCGCCCTGCTTGTTGATGTACAAAGACATACAGACATACTGTCTGTCTGAATTGCAATAGTCCCGGTGGGTAGAAAGTCTTGAAGGGCATGCAACGCTAAAAGTACCAGTCTCATTTCCAAGACATTTATGTGCAGGTGGCCTTTGAAAGGTTGCCATGTGCCCTGGACTGTCCTGCCCTGAAAATGCCCCCCCCCCCACCCGATCAGGGAGGCATCCGTTGTCACAGTAGCCACAGGAGGAGGAAGGACAAAAGGTCTGCCCTGAAGAATCTGAGGGGAGACCATCCACCACGAAAGGTGCCTTTTGCATGACTGAGTGATTAGAATGCTGTGTGACATTGGAAGCTGTTGAAAGGACCACTGGGAAAACAGCATCCATTGCAGGATCCGCATGTGAAAGCGAGCTAGGGGGAGTAATGTGATGGCTGCTGCCATGAGGCCTAATGTTTTTAGTACGAATCTGGCCTGGACTCTGCTCTCTTGTAGTAGGATTTGAACATGATTGCGAATGTCTGAAATCCTTTGTACAGGCAGTTTTGCTGACAGTTCCACAGTGTTTAAAACGGCGCCTATGAAGGTAATAGATTGACAAGGCGACAAGGCAGACTTTTCGGAGTTTATAGAGATACCTAGCTCATTGCAAAATTGGAGGGTATAATCTCTGGAATGGAGTAGCTGATGCTTGGTGGTGGCAGTAAGGAGCCATTCATCTAAGTATGGAAACACCTGAAATCCTTGTCGTCTCAGGTGAGCCGCAACCACTGCCATGCATTTGGTAAACACCCTGGGGGCTGTGGTGAGGCCAAAGGGCAGGGCTCTGAATTGGTAGTGACTGGCTCCCAGCCGGAAGCGGAGAAACCTGCTGGAGCACCTGTTCATTTTGATATGATAGTACGCATCCTGAAGGTCTATAGAGCAAATCCAACTGTCCTGACCCAGGAAGGGTAGAATGGACTGAAGCGTGACCATCCGGAATTTCGTTCTTTGAACAGACTTGTTCAGCCTGCTGAGATCCAAAATAGGTCTCCAGTCCCCTGTCTTTTTTGGTACCAAAAAGAACTTGGAGTAGACTCCGGATCCTTGCTGGTCTGCTGGGACTGGCTGGATGGCTCTTTTTTCTAGCAGCTTTGAAATTTCTAGTGCTGCTTGATCGCTCAGACCGGGTGAAACGTCTGGAAGGGGTCCTTTTGGCTGTTGTGGGGTATGAATAAAGGGAATTTTGTAACCCTCGGATATGATCGACCGTACCCAATTGTCGTGTGTGAGGGAATGCCAGGCTTCTGGGTACAGTGATAGTCTTCCCCCGACTGTCTCCGAAGGTGGACAGTCGGGCAGCGCTCAGGGGTTCTGGAAGGGTTTGTCAGAGAAGGATTCTCTGCTACCCTGATTCTGCGGACCCCCCCCTGCCCCTCGGGCGGCATCTATTATTGTTCCCTCCTCTGCCTCTGGAGGGAAGCTCACCACGTGCGTCAGGCAGTACTCCCTGAGGTTTGGGAAAACCATCAAAGGGGTGTTAGTGTGAAATGGCACAAATAATTCAGCGACTGCATAGCAAAGGTCGCTAAAGAAAACATCCAGTTACCATACCTGTCCATAGTCCTAGATTCCTTGTTAGGAGGATGGATAGGTACAGAAGGGTCAGCCAACTCCTTCTTCCATGGCATCAACAGGGACGCCCTTAGTTAAAAACTGCTTGTCAGAAGGGGCTATAATAAATTTTGTAGGCCTCTGGGGAGTTGGTTCCATAGTATCCAGAGCCGTCCACGCCTTTCGAGCTAGAACATCCATGAGTGGGTTGAAAGGCGGAGACACCCAGGAGGTGGAAGGGCAAGAACCGAATGCATCCAGGTACACCGACTCGTCCTCAGAAGGGTTAAGGGCAGACCAGTTTCCCTCTGCTTAAGACTCTCCAGAATGTCAGAAAATGAGACATCCTCAGAGGTTCTGACTCATTCAAGTCGGTGTCCGTGACTGACTCAGGAGTCTACATGCTTCCTCTTACATTTCTCCCCTGAAGGAGCAGGGAGGCCTTGGAAGAGGAGGATACACCCAATGGGGCTACCTGTAACATCGGGTTCTCCGCCGGGATCGAAGGGCGGATAGAGACTGAAGCAGGCACCGAGCAGGCACAGGCCAGCACACTCCTCATGACCTCAAAGGTGCCCCTATCAGGCAGGAAGAGACAAGGACTCCTCCAGGCACCAAGAGGGACGGCCAGGCCGATGTCAGGGCTGAACTCACCACCTGGATCCCTCCAAGGATGGAACCAAGGAAGAGATCAACTCAAAGGAAGAGTCGGAGGAGGAATCGAAGAGGGAGTAGTGATAGCCACTGCCTGATGAGGAGGGCTATGCAACATTTGGGCCAGTGCCTGCGACTTAAGTAGTCTGCTAACCACCCTCTCGAGGTCATGGTCCGACAGCCTGGAAGACCGAGAGGAATGGGACCTGCGACTCCGCTCCGATAACGAGAGACTTTGGAGCCGAATGAACAGATTCCAGGGAAGGAGACCTGGAACGCTTTCTGCTCGAAGACGGCTCCGACAGCAGAGTCGGAGCCGACTGAGGCCTCGAATCATCAGTTCCGGTTGGAACCGATGCAGTGGTAGTAGTAGTAGCACCGCTCGGCGACTGCTCCGAACATGGAGCCGACGGTTTGGCGGGCTTGGAAGGTTTACCCGACGAAGGCTTAGCCAGGGAACCTTCAGGCTTCAACAAGCCTCTCAAAATAAGTTTGTTTCTGCGTTCCTGCAGGACTCTTGGACTGAACGCATGGCAGACAGAACTAGAGTCCTGCAGGTGCAGAGGGCCCAAGCAATATACACAAGAAGTGTGACCGTCTGTCAGAGACATCATCTGACAGCACGAGTCACACTTCTTGAAGCCCGGGACTTTGGTGTCTTTCGACATCCTGAAACAAGGATGACGGGAAGAAAAGGACAACTCTAGGTGGTCTAGTCACAATCAGCCAACACACACACACACACAAAAAGCTTGTAACAGACCAAGAAAAACAAAAAACCCAACACTTTTTAACACAATTTAAGTCTAGGCACACACATACATCTACAGAAAAAATCCAAAGGGATTTACTACTACAGAACTGTAAAGAAGAAGTTTAGCCAAAGGCCTAACTATTAAGTGAGGGGAAAACTGAAGGAAAAAAAAACTACCTAAGAGGGGATTCTAAACAGAGATCTATAGAGTAGTAACTAGGAATAGCTATCGCTAAGGTTATAACCCAAAAAACTGACTAAATACAAGAAAAAGATTAATACAACCTGGAGCCGGCAAAAAGACGCAACCTCGTAGCTGAAGCGGCAAACGAGATCTGGGTATATCACGCCTAGCATTATGGGACATAGGATAGCCTTGAGCCGGTAAAAATAGCTCTCAAGCTTTAGTAATAGGCTGAGTCGGAGCCGAGGTTCGGCTCCGAACCCATCCAGCAAGAATGAAGGCGAGATTAACAACTTAACATTGAATACAATGACAACAGCTCGGCTGCTTTTATCTTCCTGTGCTCCTGTACTTTGCAGGTAACACATGAGCTGATGCAGCACAACAAAATTAGGAAGGCCTCAAAAAAGGCAATATATTCACACACGACCAGTGATCCAAAACATTTTAATAAAAAAGGCAGGCCTAAAATGATTTAAGAATAATGACACCAATACTAGGATGAACTGAGCACTAGTCCCAAGGGGCATACAACCCTGTGAAAGACCAAATACAGTTCACTACAAATGACCGCCTGAAGCTCTTGAGATCATTGGACAAGAGGTAACTGGTACTGAAAAAGTGTCTTCCACAAAACAAACTCAAGAGTTGCTGAACCAGCAGGGTCCACCAGGAAACCAAAAAACCGTGTTAGGTAAAACCTTGGTGCAAAAATAAATCCAAGTAAAAAATGCACCAAGATAACACACAGTGAAACGTTTAATCACAACAAAGTTCAAGATGGTAAGCGCTTTCACAACCAAAGTTGCTTCATCAGACCACCAGGAACTTAAGTGAGCCTGCCAATCATCATGCAGCTAAGGTGCTAAGAAAGTAAGATTCTTTGAAGGTGGGCAAGCATCCAAAATTCACAGCTGTGTAGGTAGCTTACTGCAACTGTACAAGATCAAGTGTGGTCACAATCAGAGGAATAACTTAAGGACTACTGACACTGGAAGAAAAAAACCTCCAGCCTGACTTTTCAGAGATCAGCAAACCCCTTATGAGCGGGCTCACATTACCTTATCCAAGATGACTTCACATAACTGGTATATTGATAGTGTATTCCTGCACCATCTCTCGATTCCTTTTGACATCTCCAAAGGCAGGGCAGAGTCACATCTACTTAATGGGCTACTAGTTAGGATTATTAATCCAGGAATGCAGCCTTTGACAATGAGAATTCAAGCATTCCTTAGGGACCATGAACAAAGACAGGAGGAAAATATATTAGGGAAGGGTACATGGGGGGGATCTACCTCAGACCACCATAGTCCTTCTTACAGCAGAGGGGATGGAGAGAGGTAAACATGACTACAACAGTGACCAAACTCAAACATCTACAGTTATCTAAGTTGCTAAAATAACTGTACTATGGTCTTTGTGGGTCACTGTTCCAGTCATAACATACAGAGAAAATTCCAAAATGTGACCCAGTCCTAAAGGGATGGTTGGATTACTGCTCAAATGAGGACTGAAGGATGCCCTTAAGAACAGTAGAGGTGAATATAAAGCTCTATCCCCTTGACATTACATCCAGCCTACAGTGTCCTAAGATATAAACAACTGTCTAATTCTAAAATATCCTGGGCACTAACCCTTTTCAGGTAGGGCAGGTAGCTGCAGTGTCCTTTAATAAATGGGACTTGACTTTTTCCTGCATGGCCAGCCATATATGATATAGCAAATGTGGTAACCATTTAGAGATTGTTTTGTCACTCTACATCTCTAACACTATAGAGTGTGAGTGCATGTGCATAGGTGAATATATATTTACACATGGAAATATATTTCAGCTGTACAAGATCAAACGTTCTTAATGTCAAATAAAAATACTGACATTAAGGTGTTTGTACATACAGAATATGAAACATCAAAAAGTTTGACCAACAAAAGATCAAGAAAGGGAAAATCTTTCATCTCCCGATCTTTCCCACTAACACCCCCCCCCCCATAACACCTGCATCAAATTTCTCTGAATAGTCACAATGTTACGGGAATTTTCTTTAAGGTTAAGGTGTAGGGTTGGAGGAAGGAGCAGCATTAGGGTTCAAACCCATTACTAAGTAAGCAGAGGAGCTTGCCAGTGGCTGACACTTAGAAAAGCAGTACAATTCTTCCTCTGCACTTGAGAAGTAATCATCCCTATCTGTAGGGGGTAGTACACTTTTTCTCTTATTAAATGTGACTACAGTCACTGAGGGCTCATCTGCATTTAGCTGCAGGCTCTGCAGGACATTAAGGAATTCATGAATCAAGGAGATATACTCCTAAAGAATATCCTGGATGGAGGTTGGCAGGGGAACCAGTTACCTGAGGCCAAGACAACTGCAGGGAGCTAAGAGAGGTGTCCTATGTTTGAGTTCATGTATCCTCTTCACTGGGCAGCCACCTTGGAGACTTGTACCACAGAACACTCATCAAGAACATCCACTTCCAAAACAGAAAGATCTTACCTCCATAAAATCATAGGCTAACTATCCTTTCTTTCTGAAAACTATGAAATGAGCTTTGGCACTAGACGTCCATACCAGAACTTTCAGTTTTACCTCCAAATGATGCCACTCAGCTCAGTGGGACATGCAGTGATTTGCAGGTATTGTGGCCTCCAAAAGGGCTTCTCCACTAGCCTTGGATACCAGAGATGCGTGGGCCAGAGTTTGTGAAACACCCTAACCAAGACCCACATTTTAAAGCCAAGCTTGGTCGCTGAAAAAAAGAAGTTATGTACTCTCCATAACGTTCCATCTGAGTAGGTAACTTCATTTGTCTGCAACCTGTGGGTATCGGATCCGATTCAGATCTGAGCCGGCAGCTTTCCTAGCAAAAGAACTGAGCTCCAAGCTCCTCCCCCTACCCATAATGCCCTACCTCCCTCTAACCCTCAGATCGAGTTTGCCATAGTATCCTAGAATACTACCATAACACAAGGAAAACTACCTGAATATCCTAACCTGATGTCATCTGGGAAGTGACATACCATGATCCTTCAAGGATGAACTACAGGTCAGGGGGACAGAGGGAGGGTTGGTTGCAGACAAATGAAGTTACCTACTTAGATGGAACGTTACAGTGAGTACATAACTTCTTTATCTGAAGTAGTTAACTTCATTTGATCAGCAACCTGTGGGACAGAGTCCCCAGCTACCAACAACTTGGGAGGCCCTTATGGGAGGATATACCGGAGCACTGCAGAGCCAAAGGACACCCTTCCTCTGGAAATTAGATACAATTTGTAATGAAAGTGTGAGAGGAAGCCCAAGTAGCAGCTGAACAAAAGTCATCCAAAAGGACCCTTGACCAGAAGGCCGCAGAAGTAGCCACAGAACGGGTAGAATGTGCCCGAACCCACACGGGCTCAGGTCGACCAGAGCTTCTGTATGCGAGAAGACTGCATTGAGAAATCCACCTAGCTAAGGTTACCCTTTGCCACTGGTGTACCCAGACAGGACTTGACAAATGAAACAAAGAGCTGTTCTGATTTTTGAAAAACAGCCGTTCTGTGCAAGTAAAATCGTAACCGTCTATGTACATCCAAGCAATGGAGTCTATACTCTCCTTTGTTGTGATAATTAGGGAAGACGACAGGCAGGTTGATAGATTAGTTGACGTTGACTTCGGAAGCCACTTTAGGCAGAAAAGAGGGGTTAGTCCAGAGGGAAACTCTGTCTTTATGAAAAATGATGTATGGGGGCTTACTGCAAAGAGCCTGAAGCTCCGATATTCTTGTAGCTGAAGTAATAGCAATCAGAAAGGCAGTTTTCCAAGATACATACTTCAAGTCAACCGAAGCTGCGGGCTCAAAAGGGGGACCAGTCAGAGCCTGGAGAACTAGGGTTAAATCCCAGGGAGGAACTGCTTCCTTAACAGGGGGTCTCAAAAGAAAGGTACCTTTCAGAAAGGTCTTGCAGATTACAGATGATGCTAGGGGGCCAAATTTGTTTCCAATGTGAAAGTGGGAAATTGCTGCCAGTTGAACTTTAACAGTTGAAGAACTAGCCCCCTGATGGAAGATTTGGGATAAAAAAATCGAGGACTGCTGGAATAGGAGCCGTAAAAGGGTCCAAATTCCTATGCTCCGCCCAGATAGAGAAACGCTTCCATTTACTCTTGTAGATTCTCCTGGTAGAAGGCTTATGAGCAGCCACCAGGATAGCCTTAACTGAGGATGAGATACCGAGAGTCCTAGCCATTAATGGAACTGGATCAACTAAGCTGAGAGCTTGAGGTTGTCCAGGACGGGGGTCCTCAATCCCAGGGGGTGAGAAATCAGATCCAGAATGGGATCGAAGATCCAGGGAGGATGTACTAGAGGAGACCGTAGGCATGGGAACCTGGTTTGGCGAGGCCAGAATGGAGCTATGAGGATAACTCTGCTCCCCAACTGACGGGCTTTCTGCAAGAATTTTGTCATCAACAGAAGAGGAGGATAAGCAAAAAGAAGACCGGATGACCAAGCATGAACCAGAGCGTCTCTGGGGTTTTCCCCTGGTGGGGGAATCAGAGCGAAAAACTCGCTGCACTTTGCGTACGAAGGCGACACGAACAGATCGCAGCAAGGTTGACCCCATCTGAGGAAGATCTGTTTTGCTACTAAGGGGTTCACAGACCACTCGTAGGGTGAGAGGATAGTCCGACTCAGCTTGTCTGCAAGAATGTTTGACCGACCCGGTATGTGCGTTGCTATGAGAAAGTGGTTGGTGGATATCGCCCATTCCTACACTCTCATGGCCTCTCGGCTAAGTGGGTAAGATCTGGTTCCCCCTTGCTTATTGATGTACCAGACCACTGACATGTTGTCTGTTTGAATTGCAATAGTCCCTAGAGGAAGAAAGGCATGGAGAGCCTGCAACGCTAGAAGCACCACCCTCATCTCCAGGACATTGATATGCAAAAGGTCTCTGTGCGAGTCCACGTACCTTGGACGGTTCTGCCCATGCAATGCCCCCCCCCCACCCGAGGTGAGACATGTCCGTGGTCACTGTGACTTGGGGTGGGGACATGGAGAAGGGGCGCCCTTCCCGGAGGTGCTTGGAATGGAGCCACCAAAGTAGAGATTCCCTGCAAACCCTGCTGAGAAGAATAGGGGCAGACAAGGGATGAAGCAGAATGGACCACTGGACCTGTAAGGTCAACTGGAGAATCCTCATACTCAGGCACTTGAGCGGAGACAAGTTGATGGCCGCTGCCATGGACCCCAGAGCCCTCAGGACCAACTCTGCTGGAGGCGCCGAGGACTGAAGAAGAGCCAAAACATGGAGGTTTAGATTGCGAAGTCTGTCCGACATCAGAAAGACTCTGGACTGAATCGTGTCTATCCTGGCCCCTATGAAATCCAAAATTTGAGTAGGCTGAAGGGAGGATTTCTTGTGGTTGATCATGATCCTTAGATAGCGGGCGAGATGTAGGAAATAGTCTCTCGCTGAACATAGTAGATGCCTGGTGGGGGCAGCTAGGAGCAAGTCGTCCAGGTAAGGAAAGACCTGTATTCCCTGGAGCCTCGGGTGGGCCACTACAACTGCCATGACCTTGGTGAACACCCTGAGGGCTGTGGTGAGACCGAAGGGTAGGACCCTGAACTGATAGTGGCTGGCTCCCAGCCGAAAGCGGAGAACCCTCCTGGATCGCCTGCCCATTAGAACATGGTAGTACGCATCCTTGAAGTCTATGGAGCACATCCAGTTGTTCGCCTGTAACAGTGGGAGAATGGATTGAATGGTGACCATCCGGAACTTCTCTTTGGCAACTGACAGGTTCAGTGTGGACATGTCGAGAATTGGCCATACGTCCCCTGTCTTTTTTGGCACCAAAAAGAACCTGGAATAAAAGCCTGATCTGGATTGACTGGGGGGACGTGCTGGATGGCTCTTTTTTTCTAGTAGCTCTTTTATTTCAAAGGCTGCTACCTCCCTCTGATTGTGTGGTACATCAGGGAGGCACCCAGACCGGGGAGGAGTATTTAGGAATGGAACTGAGTAACCTCTGGATATGATCCGGAGCACCCAGCGATCTGTCGTAATGGACTCCCAATGTGCTAGATGCTCCGAGAAGCGCCCCCCCCCCCCGATTGCCTCCAGAGAGGAGAAGTCGGGCAACCCTCAGGATTGCTGCGTGGGTCGATCGGAAAAGGGTTTCCGAAATTCTTCGGCCCCCCCTCTGCCTCTGGGCCGGCATCCACCCTGTCCTCCTCTGCCTCTGAAGGACGAGGGATCCGGAGCGAAATGGGATTGTTGTGATTTCCGGAACCACATCTTCTTCTGTCCTCTTTAGTTCCTGGAGAAGGACCTCTGAGGAGCCGATCCCGATGGCAGACAATGTTTTCCAGTCCTTCTCGCTCTGGAGCAGCGCATCACGGACGGTTTTGCCAAAAAGCGTAGAACCGTCAAAGGGGGAGTTCGCGAAGGATGCCTTGAAGGGTTCCACAAAGTCGCAGAGATGGAGCCAGGCCTGTCGTTGTAAGACAATGCCTGTTCTGCTGGCTCTAGCCGCTCCCTCCATGGCATGGGAGAGAAGCCGCATAGAGGTGTTTGTGATAGACTTAAGAGTGGCCATTCGCGCCAAGAAGGTCCATTTGTCCTCGGCCGACATGGACTCTGGGGGTGATCCAGCATACTCTTTGATTAGGTCCCACTGGAGTTGAATCACGTGTGCCATATAGTTCAGTGACCTTACAGAGAAGGTCGCTGAAGTGAACATCCGCTTTCCGAGGCGGTCCATCGTCCAAGACTCCTTGTCTGGAGGATGTGCCGAGGAACTCTCCTGTGCTAATTCCGTCTTGGTGGCAGCCGCCATCATCATGGCATCTACAGGGGCACCTTTGCTCCAAACAGTCCTGTCTGTGGGGGGGGGGCTGAGAAGCTTGTCCGGTCTCTTAGGTATCCACAGTGTCCGGCTCCTTCCATGCCCTGGTAGTTATGAGGTCCACCATGGGATCAGCGGGAGGGGACAACCAAGAGGTAGATGGGCCTGTGAACGCCTCCAGAAAGACAGACTCGTTTGAGGAAGGCTTTTGGGCTGACCACCCCCCTCTAATACGAAGCATTTCCATAATGTCTCCAAAACAGACGTCTTCGAGGGGTGACCTGGGGGAACCTTCCCCTTCCTCCAAGTCCGTGTCTTCTGTGAGGGACTCGGGGGAGTCCAAGTGCCTCCTCTTGCACTTTCGTTAGTGAGGGACCTCCTCGGGGGGGGCTGTCCGATGAGGGCTCACCAAAAATGTCCTGTTCATCTGGGACGTAGGCGCAGGCTGTCCCTGGGGCCAGATGATGGAAGACAGGCCTGTCTGAGAGGGAATGGCAGGTGGATCCGTAGCAAGAGCCTGGGATCTCGAATCCCTCGAAAGGACCCTCTCCATGACGTTGAATGCAGAGTGTGAGCTGCTCTCCCAGGATCCGAAAGCAGTCCCCTCAGATCCGGCACATGGATTGGCACCGGAGATGACCTCATCGAATCCGAAAGGGCAGTGCGATCCGACCTCAATGGAGCCGAAGGCACACTAACCCCTCCGGACCTGACGCTCTTCTCATGGCCCCGAGAGCTCGGATCCAAAAATGGATCCGACAAACTCAAAGCTACAGTCGGTGCCAAAGTAGGAAACACTGTCGGTGCCAACACCACCCCCAGCTCCGAAGCTACTTGGATCAGATAGCTCCGAACCCCGAGATAGGCTTGTTTACATATTAATATGATAGATAGGCTTGTCTACAAATGTAAGTAACCTGTGTGTTATGTGCTGAATTTCAAAAATGTAACCGCAGTGCACCCTGCTGGAAAAGAGCAGAAATGTATATGGATTATATGCCTATGCAAATGTATGTCTTCATAGTAAAAATCGGGACATACAGAGTTAACTTGCAAACTCTGAGAAAATAAGTAGAGTTTTATGATTGTGTTTACCACAGCTAGAAGACAGAATGTCTACAGCCATTGTTTCTTTCTATTGTCTTAAGACAGATATAATTACTAGGTTTAAAATGTAAAAGTGTTAATTGTTTTACGAATTCCAGTTTCAGACAAGCTTCTAGGAGATAAGTGTCAGCTTCTAAGACAGAAGTCTTTTCAATAGAGACATGTTAAATTCTGTTGGTATCTGTTTAGCCTGGGAACTAGAGGCAAGTGTTAAATAGTGATGTCATCTAGCTAACCCAGCAGTAATGTGCATTCATTTAAGAACGATCTCAGAACGAAAGTCTATGCATTTTGTATTTGTCTCTGGACCTGTAAAAAAATCTCACCAGCACCTGTCTTGCTCTGTAAGTAAGACTTGGATCATGGTATCTCTCTCAGAGATAGATAGGAAAATAGTAAGATCAGTCTAGATGTCCTGCAATGTTGTTTTAAAGTATATCCTGTGATTCTGAACTCTGTTGTCACTGCATTCAGTTATTGAGCATTGTCTGGTTCTTTCATTATTACATATATTTAAAACTTTTAATTCTGGCTGGCTTTCTTTAGAGATATTTAAGCTCTTAAAGTGCTTGCATGTATTTGGTAACACTGTACAAGCCACTCAAATAGTCTTAAAGTCTTGGACACACCACTTGGATAATAGTAACATTACACAGTAGAATTGGTCACCCTTTGTAAAGGCCTTGGAGTAGCTGATAAGTAAGGGTGGTTGGTGGCAGCTGGTATTACCTTATAGTTTGGGCAGAAGGGGCATAGCTAGTGAAGCTGTGCCAGCCTTCCCCAGGAGTGTCTGTGTGTTTGTATATAAATCAAATCTCAAGTGTGTGTGTGTGTGTGTGTGTGTGTGTGTGTGTGTCAACTTCTTGGGCAGGGACATGAAGCACTGGTTGGACAGAGGGTGCTGGAGGTTTTTGCTTGACCACTCAGCTGAGATCCTAAACCTCTAGCTTTAACAGTGGGGAGTCTTACTGGGGATATGGAGGGAGAACCCAGCCCCAGACTGACTGTGATCTCTGCGTGCTCTTAAGAGAAATTGTACTTTACTGTGTGTGTACTTATCATCCCAATGTTTGTCAGTGGTGGGATAGCCACATCACATATTAATTGTTTGGCAGTGGTGGGATATCCACATCAAATATTAATTGTTTGATAGTGGTGAGTTAGCCACATCACATATTAATTGGCTTGTAGTGGTGTGGTTATTGAATTCATGTAGCTTGTGTACAGTGATCACTGAAGTTGCTTGTACTCAATCAGCTACACAGTGAACATTAAGAGTTCAGATCACAATTGTTTTATTTTTTTTGTTAGCTTAGTTAGTCAGGGAAAGCAGGCAAGCATGTCAACAGAGGAGTGTGGCAAGCTGACAAGGAGCCAGCTGACTGAGAAATGCCAGGCTAAAGGACTGATGTATGGAAACCTGACTAAGGCAGACATGATTGCAGCTTTAGTCACAGCTGCATAACAGAATAGCGATCAGGAAGACAATCAGATTGGCCTTGGAGATGTACAACTCTCAGAGAATGGACAGCTCAAACTTTCCACAGAGGACTAAAAAATCTGTCTGGAGTTAGAGAGATTTGAGTTGGAGCCCAAGCATTTGGAAATAGAAGCAGCAGAGAGACTGAGGCATCTGCAGGCTGAGAAGAATGAGAAACTGCTAGGCCTGGATGCTGAGGAGAAGGAGAGGCAGAGGCAACATGACAAGGAGGTGCTGATTCTTTGCCAGAGTCATGGAGGTAATGGGGAAGGTAGTAACTGAACCCCAGAAGCAATAAAGGTCAGTAAATTTCTTCCACAATTTACAGAGGGGGGTTAATTTTGATAGTTTCATTCATATGTTTGAGAGGGTATGTAAGCAGTATAATGTTGACCAAGGGGCTCTGGGTACGGTTTCTAAACCCCTTAACCCATGGTAAAGCTGTAACTGTTTTGTCCAAACTGTCTGATAACAACTGCTTAAATTATAATGTAAAAAACTGTTTGCTAGAATGTTTTAAGTTGACAACTGAAGCTTACAGGAAAAAGTTTCATGAGCATAGACACAAGGCAGATGAAAGTGTGCATGAATATGTTGCTGAACTAAAAAGAAGTTATGTACTCACCATAACGTCCCATGTGAGTTGTTCCATCTCGCCTTCATTCATCACTGATGGGTTTGGAGCCTATCCTCAGATTTGACACGGCCGAATAGGAAGCTCAACGTTCTCCAGTAGCTCGAGACCCCACCCCTTATCCCACAATGCACTGCTGGAATTACCTTAGATCTCGTTTGCTGCTTACCATATAATAGTACAATAATTATTCTGCCTAGGAATGAATACACACTGAAAAACCAGGATGAAGACAGCCGCCAGGTCAACTGTCAGCCAGGAGAGACGTGAGAATGAAGGCAAGATGGAACAACTCACATGGAACGTTATGGTGAGTACATAACTTCTTTATGTGAAGTTGTTCAATCTTGCCGTTCATTCATCACTGATGGGTAGCATCCTTAGCACCCTGATCTTGGGTGGCTCACGGAAGTACACTCTTCAGAACCGTAGAACCAAATGAAGCCCTGTCCCTAGAGGCCTTATCCACTTTGTAATGAGTTATAAAAGTGTGAGGTTTAGACCATGTGGCTGCTGCACAGATATTATCCAAAGGCAATTTGGCTTGAAAGGCTGACGTGGTAGAAACTGCTCTGGTTGAATGAGCCTTTACCTTACTAGACAAGGGCATATTATGACAAGCATATGTATAGGTGATACAATCCAACAGACACTTAGACAGGGTTGTTTTAGCAACAGGGTTACCTTTCCTGGTCTCAGAAAAAGACACAAAGAGCTGATCTGATTCCCTAATGTCTTTTGTTCTGTCCAAATAAAATCTAAGTTGTCTATAAACATCGAGTTTATGCAATATATTCCAATTTGTTTGTATGATTAGGATAGAAAACAGGCAACTCAATGACTTGATTAATGTTAATCTCAGAACATACTTTGGGCAAAAAGGCTGGATTAGTCCTGAGAGATATTCTGTCAGTATGGAAGACCATGTAAGGGGGCTTGATGGAAAGGGCTTGGGGCTCTGACACTCTACGGGCTGAAGTGATGGCTACTAAGAAGATAGTTTTCCATGACAAGAATTTTAGTTCACAAGATTTTGCAGGCTCAAAAGGAGGAAGAATGATACGAGATAACATAAAATTCAAATTCCAGAGGGAGTAAGGTGTCTTCACTGGAGGCCTTAAGTGAAAGGAAACTTTTAGAAAAGCCTTAGACAATAATATTCAAGTAGACCAAAACGCCAGCACCAATTGCAGTAAAAAGCACCAAACAAGACTAATAAATTAAATACATATGTATTTTATTGAAAATTAATATACATCCCAGACCAGTTTCAGCCAACAGGCTTTCCTCAGTGGGAATGAAAGTAGTTACAAATGTGAAGTGACACACATGTATATATAACATGAACCACCCAATAGGATTTTTCCCATAGTGTTCCTCCCAACATTCAAATTGTTTCCTGTGTGGAAAATAAAAAGAGAATGAAAAATTATACAATAAAACCACATTATTAATATACATGATATAACAAATAAATAAAAAATAAAACACACAATATTATAAATGGTCATTCAAACCGGGTGAAAACAAAGCACCCAGTTTAATGATCCAGTACTTCTCTTTTTAGTAAGGATTGAGTGCCAACCTTGTTTGTTGGATCTGTCACCAAGAATCCTGTCAATAATAGTGAATTCGAATCTGGCTGAGTTGTGGTGTAGGCAATGTCGGTATAGAGCTTTGGTCTCTCTCTTGGTTCGTATGTCACTACGATGCTCAGATATACGCAAAGTGGTTGTGATGTTTGTCCAACATAAAATGAGCCACATGTACATGTTGTAAGGTACACCACCCAATCACTGTTACAGTTGCCAAAAAAAATTGTCATATATTCCTGTCAGTTTTTTTGCTGGTAAACTGTTTGGATGTGAAAATAAATGGACGTGATGAGCAATGACCACAGTTGTAAGTGCCCCATAATTTGTCACCTGCCATGGTTAATTGATGGTGTATAGCTCCAGCCGAGCTTACCCTTTTAAAATGTGAGAAAAATGAATCAAGTGCCCTGCCTTTTCTATATCCATACTTACATGCATCACCAATCAAAGGTGTAAGTTCATCATTGGCAGTAAGAATGTGCCAATGTTTGGACACAACATTTCTGATTAAGTTGATATTTCGTCCAAATGTTGTGATGAACCGAATAGATTCATCCTGTTCAGTATGAGTTTTATCACGATATGTGAGAAGTGAGGTTCTAGTTGAGTTGGAGGCAACCTGTCGAGTACCCTGGATGGATGATTTTTGGTTGGTTTGACGTTCAGATGGGGAATATCTGGCAGAATTTGTATTGTATATCAATCAGAACAAATGGGGCATAGAATTCAGCTGAACTCATGACAGGTCTGAGATTAATTTTTTGGATGCTACCAGAACTCGGAATCCAGACGGCACTTGACAAAGCAAAACATTTCGCAAATATCCCCAGTATAACAACTTACTACTTGCAACCAGTATGCTTCCCAGCCACATTATCCGAAACATACCCAAATCTCAATTCCTCAGGATTTGTAGAATCTGTTCCTCAGAAAATTAATATGAAAAATCCCAACAGGATTTGGTCAATAGGTTTAGAGCTAGGGGTAATGATGAGCCTGACATCCAGGGTGCTCGACAGGTTGCCTCCAACTCAACTAGAACCTCACTTCTCACATATTGAATAAAACTCATACTGAACAGGATGAATCTATTCGGTTCATCACAACATTTGGATGAAATATCAACTTAATCAGGAATGTTATGTCCAAACATTGGAACATTCTTACTGCCAATGATGAGCTTACACCTCTGACTGGTGATGCATGTAAGTATGGATATAGAAAAGGCAGGACACTCGGTTGATTTTTCTCACATTTTAAAAGGGTAAGCTCGGCTGGAGCTATACACCATCAATTAACCATGACAGGTGACAAATTATGGGGCGCTTACAACTGTGGTCACTGCTCATCATGTCCATTTATTTTCACATCCAAACAGTTTACCAGCAAAAACACTGACAGGATATATGACATAACATTTTTTAGCAACTGTAACAGTGATTGGGTGGTGTACCTTGCAACATGTACATGTGGCTCATTTTGTGTTGGACAATCATCACAACCACTTTGTTTGCTTATGTCTCAGCATTGTAGTGACATACGAACCAAGAGAGAGACCAATGCTCTATAGAGACATTGCCTACACCACAACTGCCAGATTCGAGTTCACTATTATTGACAGGATTCTTGGTGACAAATCCAACAAACAAGGTTGGCACTCAATCCTTACCAAAAGAGAAGTACTGGATCATTAAACTGGGTGCTTTGTTTTCACCAGGTTTGAATGACCATTTATAATATTGTGTGTTTTATTTTTTATTTATTTGTTATATCATGTATATTAATAATGTGGTTTTATTGTATAATTTTTCATTCTCTTTTTATTTTCCACACAGGAAACAATTTGAATGTTGGGAAGAACACTTTGGGAAAAATCCTATTGGGTGGTTCATGTTATATATACATGTGTGTCACTTCACATTTGTAACTACTTTCATTCCCACTGAGGAAAGCCTGTTGGCTGAAACCGGTCTGGGATGTATATTATTTTTCATTAAAATACTTATGTATTTAATTTATTAGTCTTGTTTGGTGCTTTTTACTGCAATTGGTGCTGGCGGTTTTGTCTACTTGTATCAGTTCTTGCCTTGCACCACCTGGTCCTACTTGCAGAGGTTTTTTTTTCTGACTTTAAGCCATAATATTCAAACCATCGATTCCTAGATGGAAATTAGATATAGCAGCTAATTGTACTTGCACCGTAGCAGCCGCTGCTCCTTTGTTGAAGATTTCTGTCAAGAATTGTAAGATACAGGGCAATGGCGCTTGATAAGGGTCAATGTTGTGGGAAGAAGCCCAAATGGAAAACCTCTTCCACTTACTACAATACAATTTTCTGGTGCAAGGTTTATGGGAAGCCAACAAAATCTGACTAGTGTCATGGGAAAGATTATAGAGACTGGCTATGCAGGGAATTGGCAAATAAACTGCTGACTGAAAACTTGAACTGAAGAAACACGAAAGCACAGAAAGTCATGGGTAATCCAACAAGCTTTAGTCTGAAGCACTTTTCGTCCTGCTCACTGGCAGGGCTTCATCAGATGCGGGGAATTGGAGCAGCCAAGCGGTTAGCTTCAGTGTCTGCAATGATGGGTGAAGATCCCCTGACAGATGTGTCAAGTCCAGAACTGGGTTCAGGATCCATGGATCTTCCAGAATATGATGGTAAAGAAACGGGAACCAAATCTGCCGAGGCCATTGAGGGGCTATAAGGGTGATTGTCCATCCGAGCGACTTTGCTTTCTGTAAGAATTTGGGTATCAGGGGAACTGGTGGAGGAGACCCAGGGGGCCAATCGTGGACAAGACCATCCCTCGGGTTGTGACTTGGCGTGGGAATCAGGGCAAAATAGCTTCTGCATTTTTTGTTGATGTGAACAGGTCGCAGGAAGGCTGGCCCCATTTGCGGAAGATCCTGTCCGCAATCTCTTGTTTGAGGGACCATTCGTGGGGCAATAAGACTGCTCTGCTCAGTCTGTCCGCTATGACGTTGAATTTGCCCAGGATGTGCGATGCCAACAAAGCGCTGGGATGACAGTGCCCACTGCCATACTCTGAGGGCTTCTCAGCAGAGGGGATAAGACTTGGTCCCGCCTTGTTTGTTCAGATACCAGACCACTGACATGTCCATCTGTATTGCAATTGTCCCTAGAGGAAGAGAGCCCTGAAAGTATTGCAATGCTAGAAGTAATGTTCACATCTCCAGGACATTGATATGCAGATGTGATTCTTGATCTGTCCATGTACCTTGGGCAGTCTTTCCCTGAAAAAGCCCCCCCCCCCCACCCTGTCAGGGAAGCATTCGTGGTCACAGTGGCAACTGGAGGGGGAAGCATGAAAGGACATCCTATTGTGACATGAAGAGACGTCAACCACCACTGAAGATCCTTCTTGCAGGAATTTGTTATCAGGATCATGTGACTCATTGAAAGTTCTTGGTAAGACCATTGCGTGAATAGAAACCATTGAAGGATTCTCATATGCATCCTTGCTAACGAGATTGCTAGAATACCTGCTGCCATCAATCCTAGAACTTTCAATACCTCTGCTGCTGGTGCTCTGTTCTTTGATATTAGGGACATGATGTGTTGGCGAAGAATAGATATTCTTTCTGGCGTAAGGCGGAGAGTGGTGGTTAACGTGTCTAGTTCTGTCCCTATAAAAATGATATGCTGCGATGGCAGCAAGGCAGACTTTTCGAAGTTGACTGCAATGCCTAGCTGATCACAGAGTGTCAGAGTAGCCTCTCTCGCTTGAAGAAGTTGATGCCTGGTGGTGGAGGTAAGGAGCCAATCGTCTAGATATGGAAACACCTGGAATCTAAGACGCCTCAGGGTGAGCCGTGACTACTGCCATGCACTTGTTGAACACTCTGGGGGCTGTAGTGAGACCAAACGGCAGAGCTCGGAATTGATAATGATTGGCTCCCAGCCGGAAACGCAGGTGATCTCTGGATGGGCTGGCCATCTTTATGTGGTAGTACGCATTGTTGAGATCGATCGAGCACATCCAATTGTCCTTCCCCAAGAATGGGAGTATGGACTGTAGCGTGACCATTCGGAACTTCTCTTTTCTCACAAATTGGTTGAGTCTGCTGAGATCCAAAATGGGTCTCCAGTCCCCTGTTTTCTTTGAAATCAAAAAGAATCCTGAGTAAGGTCCGAATCCTGTCTGGTCTGCTGAGACTGGCTGGATTACTCTTTCTTTTCTAGCAATCGGCGTACCTCTATTGCTGCTTGTCTCATGTGACTGGGTGGAACGTCCAGGATTTCTTTGACGGGAAGAGGCTGGGTGGAGAACGGTATGAAATACCCTCTAGAAATGATACTTTGTACCCAACTGTCGTTTGTTATATTTAGCCAGGCTTTGGGGTACAATGATAAGTGACCTCCGACTGCCTCCGGAGTAGGACAGCCGGGCCTCCCTTCAGGAGCACTGGTAGGAATGACCAGATAAGTGATCTCTGTCACCCTGGTGTTGCGGACCCCCCCTGCCGCGAGGGCGGCGTCTTCCATTGAAACCCCTCCTCTGCCTCTGGAGGAGGGCTCTCCATGTATGCCTTGAAAGGCTCCTTGGGCTTTCCGGAACCACCTTTCCTCCCCCTGACCTTTGGGAAAGGGTTGAGTGGGGGTGGAAAAACAGACTCCGACGGCAAACAGAGTCTTTCCTTCTTGCTCACATCTGGTCAAAGTCTACTTCACCTTTGGCCCAAACAAAGATGAGCCGTCAAATGGGGTATTAGTAAAAAAAGACTTGAAGGGTTCCACAAAGGAACATTCTCGCATCCAGGCACGCCTACAAAGAGCGATTCCTGTATCTGCGGCTCTACTTGAACCATCAGCTGCGTATGATATGAGATGCATGGACGAGTTGACTATCGAATTGAGGATAGAGAGCTGAGTGGCAATCTTATCAGATACACTCAAAGCTACAACACCCTGAAGAGTATCTTTCAACTCCTTAAGGAGATCTCTCTGCAGTCTGGTAAAATGTGCCAAGTACTTCAGCAATCTGAGTGAGAAAGTCGCTGAACTGAACATGCGTTTCCCATATCTATCCATGATCCTAGATTCTCTGTTAGGAGGATGGATAGATGAGGAAGTCTTAGATATTTCCTTTTTGGTGGCTGCCACCACCACCATGGCATCAATAGGGACTCCCCTTGGTCAAAAAGGACTTATTCACAGGGGCTGAAATAAACTTCTTAGGCCTCCTAAGAACAGGTTCCATAGATTCTGGAGACTCCCATGCCCTACGAGATACAAGATCCATAAGCTCATCATAGGGCAGAGATACCCAAGATTTGGAAGGTTGAGACCCAAATGCCTTCAGGAGAACCGACTTGTCCTCAGTAGGGCAGTTGGACTGCCATTCACCCCTCTGCCTAAGAATTTCAAGAATCTCGGCAAAGGAGATGTCCTCAGAGGGGGGATCTGGGGGACCCTTCTGATTCATCCAGGTCGGTGTTCGATGTGATATACTCCTGGGGGGTGTCTAAATGCCTCCTCTTGCACAATATCTTTCTGGGAACCTCTTCAGGGGGAACTTCTGGAGAGGTCTCAGAAGAGAAGGGAGCGCCCTGTGGGGCTACCTGAGGCTCTGGGTCTCTATGCTTGGGATGACCGGGGGAAACAGACACAGGCACTTTAGGGGAAGAAGAGGCCAGACCATGAGATGAGGAAGTCTTGGGAGACAACACTCGCCTCATGGCATGGAATGCACCTTGGCTCCGATGAGAAGGAGTCGATGGCTCCGATGGAGCTGCGATCTCCTCCTGCACCGAAGCTGTGGGCTCCGAGCCCGAGGTAGGAGCTGAGTTCACCTGAGCCGAGGCCCCGAGAGGAAGAGTGGGCACCGACAAGTCGGTGTGGCTATCCTCCCCAGACCAGACCGGAGAGTGTTGGCTCCTAGAGTCCCGGTCGGCACAGAGAACGTCCGAGCAGATGGAGCTGACAACACTGGAGCAGGTGTCGGTTCCAAAGGATCCACAATCATCAGGTCGGCCTCCTCTGGCTCCGAAGGTCCGGTATGGCTCGGAGGAGGAGCAGACAATTCAAAGGTAATGGTCTTCGGCTCCGACGGTTGTGTCTGAGCCGACAGCAATTTAACTAGGCCTGCTGCCTTTAAGAGTTTCTGAACCAACCGGTCCATATCCAGATCAGATAGGCTGAAAGAGGACCTGAAAGAGTGAACAGATGGAGCCGAATGGAGCAATATGGATGGAGGTTTTTCTGCAACCGGTTCCAAAGCCGTGTCCCGGTTTCGAAAAGAGCAGACTGTCGGCTCTGAAGGCAGTGCAGCCGAAGTCACCACACTCTCTGACCTCTTTCCTTTTTTGGATCTAGAATCAGTGGAAGATTTAGATGATTTAGTGGCTCCATCCTGGTCAGACAATGCCTCAGAAAAGGGGTGTTTAATGATACCCCTATCAATGAATTTCCTCTTCCTTTCAGCTAACACTCTTATGGAAAAGGAATGACATATGCTGCAAGACTCTTGCAGATGTACCTCACCCAAGCAGTAAACACACTGCACATGGGCATCTGTGACTGACATTTTCTGTCCGCAGTCTGGGCATTTTTTTAAACCCAGACTTTGGATGTTTGTCTTTTTCTTCAGACATTACACAACTCAAGCACACTGTTTAACTATGAGTTGTTTTGAACTAAGTAACTCACACAAGCACACACACAGCCCAAAAGAGGCACTGACAACTAAATAATTACAAACAGTAATAAGAGATCACTGACTAATCACTAAAGAAGGGCTCCTAAGGCCAAAAGGCCGAAGGCAAGATAGATAATACTGAGGGGAGGGGTATGAACACAGAAAAACTATCTACTAGCTAGTATATCTGCTACTAAGAATAGAACAAGGATATATAAAAATGAGAAAATATAACTTGCTGAAAGTTGAAAAACTCCCAATAAAGTCTCGAACCAAGCTGGAAACCAAGAGATCCGTGCCGCGGAAAACTAGATCTGAGGTAATTCCAGCAGTGCATTGTGGGATAAGGGGTCTCGAGCTACTGGAAAACTTTGAACTTGCTAGTCGGCCGTATCGGAGCTGAGGATCAGCTCCGAACCCATTAGTGATGAATGAATGGCGGGATTGAACAACTTCACATGCACTTATTTTCATAGATGGGTGAGTGGATGCCATGTCACCACTTTTGAAGAGCTAGCAGACCTTTTGGTGAGGGAACAAGCCCTTAGCACCTTGCCAGTGGACATGAGGATCTGGTTATGCCTTAATGAAGATGAGTTGTGGATGAAGGGAGACCTAGACCTAGCAAGCAGGGCATCACTGCACAGGAAAGGGACACCCAGTGCTGCTCATAGGTCAAAGGTAACCCATGGTGGGCAGCCAAGACTGCCTCAACAGAATCTGCCAGTAGCAGTGGAAGCCACTATTCCAGGTACATGTCCAGGACCTAGGGTTAAATGCTTTAAATGAACTAGTGGGGCCATGTAGCATATAGATGTCCACGGAGGCAAGCTGGGGAACAAAAGGTGGGAGAGCCAGTAAGTGGGAATGACAAAATGACAACAGTAGGCTGTCATGAAACAACAAGGGTGCCAAACTACCATACTGCAGATGTCCTGATAGGGAATGATTTTGAGAATGCAGTACCATGTGTTCAAGCAGTTACAGGCAGTCAGACTTGGAGACAAGCATGTGGATCTGGTAGCCTGGGGGAGACCCAGACAAACCACACACTTACAGCCAGGACAGGTGAGTAGGTTACTTCAGGTAGGGAGCTACCCTGCAGCAGTGAGACTGAAGGTGAGCCACAGCTGCTTGTGGATACTGATGGTTCTTTGGACAGAATGACAGCAAGGGCAGAGGTAGTAGTACCCAGGCTGACAGTGAGGCACCACTAACAGAGGATACCAGACTTCCTGTGGAAGGGGAGCTGGGAGGGGTTACAAAGAGAGTTGAGACAGGCTCAGCTCTCAGACCCTACATTGCAAGGCCTGAGAGAGGTAGCTAGGGAGGCACCCGATTCTCAAGGGAAGGGGGAATCTGTATACTGGGACAAAGGGTTACTGCATAGAGTGTGGACCCCTGAGAGTCATATGGGCAAAAAAGAGAGAGAGAGAGAGACGTATTATGCAAAACATTTATTGGATTGGGATATCCAGGGATGTAACAGGGTACTGCAGGACCTGTGAGCAGTGCCAAAAGGTAGGCAAGGCAGGAGACAAGGTGAAAGCTCCTTTGATGCCTTTGCCTGTGTATGAGGAGCCATTTTAGAGGGTAACTATGGATATTGCGGGGCCTCTGAGTACCCCTTTCCACATGGAAAAAGTACATCCTAGTGGCAGTAGATTATGCTACCAGATACCCTGAGGCAGTGGTTCTGTCTTCCATTGAGACAGAAAAGGTGGCAAATGCTTTGTTAGAGATTTTCAGCAGGGTAGGTTTCCCAAAAGAAATACTGACTGACAAAGGTGCCAATTTCGTGTCAAACCTGCTGACTTGTCTGTGGAAGTACTGTGGGGTGAAGCACCTAAAGACTACCCCCTACTATCCCCAGACTATTGGTCTTGTTGAGAAGTTAAACTCTACACTCAAGACCATGTTACAGGCATTTGCAGACCAGTTTAATTGGGACTGGGACAAATATTTGCCCCATCTGTTTGCTTACAGAGAGGTTCCCCAAGAATCCACAGCTTTTTCACCCTTTGAGTTGTTGTATGGGCATAAGGTGAGAGACCTCTAGATTTTATTCGAGATGAGTGGGAAGGTGAGTGTGAATCCCATAAGGAGTGTGTTGTGGCATATGTCCTAAACCTTAGGACAAGGCTCAGGCAACTCATGGGCTTGGCCCAGGGGAACCTGGCAGAAGCCCAGCAGCAGAAAAAGGTCTGATATGACAGGAATGCTAGAGAGTATGCTTTAAGGCAGCAGGTAATGATCCTCATTCCTGTCAGACACAATAAGCTGCAGGCAGCTTGAGAGGGATCCTACAAGGTGGTAAGGAAGGTCAGGGATGTTAACTACATGGTAGAACTACTAAGAAGGAGGCAGGGGCACAAATCGTACCAGGTTAACATGATGAAATCTTACCATGATAGGGAGGCCCTTGTGCTGAGTATTTGCAGTGGATTGCAGGAGGAGTCTGAGGGAGATCTGGTGACTGATCGCCTCAGCAAAGCTTAGACTGACACCTCAGCGGAAAGGGTAGCAATGTCTCAGCAGATACCTCCTACCCAGGTTCAAGAAATCCGAGCTGTGTTACAAGAGTTTGGGGACACATTCAGCCACCTGGTGCACCATCATGTGGATACAGGACCCCAAAGGCCTATTAAGCAGGCCCCTTATAGGGTGCTTGAGAGAGTTAAACAGACTCTGAGGGAGGAGATACAGGAAATAATGAAACTAGAGGTAATTCAGGAGTCCCTGGGCCTCCGCAGTGATGCTGGTACCAAAGAAGGATGGCAGCACCAGGTTCTGTGTGGACTACAGGAAATTAAATAGCTACACAGAGTCAGATGCTTACCCGATGCCTAGGGCAGATGAAGCCCTACAGCAGCTGGGTGACGCCAAGTGTCTTACCACCATTGATCTTAACAAGGCTTACTGGCAGGTGCCCTTGACTCCCACAGTGCTAGACAGAGGTCAGCCTTTTTGACTCCTTTTGGCTTGTATGAGGTCACAAAGATGCCCTTTGGGATGAAAAGTGCCCCAGCGACTTTCCAGATGCTGGTAGATCGTATCCTAGCAGGAGCAGGAAATGGTGCCCTTGCTTACCTAGATGATATTGCCATCTACAGTCATTCTTGGCAAGAGTACCTTCAGCATGTCAGGGAGGTGCTGTGCATACTACAGAGGGCAGGGTTGACCATTAAGCACAGCAAATGGGTGGGTATGGCAGAGATCTCCTACCCAGGACATAGAGTGGGGAGTGGTAAGATCAGGCCAGAATCTGCCAAAGTGGAAGCTATTCAGGCGTGGCCTGCACCTATTGCCAAAAAGCAGGTAAGGGCATTCTTAGGGACAGCAAGGTACTACAGAAAGTTCGACCGCAGTTATAGTGTTATAGTACCATAGCTGCTCCCCTCACAAACCTGACAAGGAAAACAGGCCAGATAAGGTAGTGTGGACCCCAGCATGTAAGCAGGCATTCCAGAAGCTTAAAGAAGCATTGGGAAGACCCCCTGTGTCAGCCAGTCCAGATTACAGCAAATAATTTGTTGTGCAAGTGGATGCTTCGAACCATGGGGTGGGAGCTGTACTTAGCCAGATTTTTTCAGAGGAAAAAAAGCACCCAGTGGTTTATCTCAGTCATAGGCTCCAACCCAGGGAGAAATGTTATGCAGCTGTAGAAAAGGAATGTCTAGCCACAGTGTGGGCACTGCAGAAACTTCAGCCTTATCTGTATGGAAGGAAATTCACAGTAGTTACAGACCACAATCCCTTAACAAGGCTACATCGTAACAGCCAGCAAAATGCCAAGTTACTAAGGTGGAGCCTAGGATTGCAAGCATATGATAAGTAAGTGCAGCACTGCAGTGGGGTTAGCAATGCCAATGCAGATGGGATCTCAAGACAGGGAATGGGTAAGATATTCCCAGATAGACTCAACCCTCTCAAGCAATGTTTCCCAAAGGTCACTTGAAAAACTAGCTTGAGTTCTTGTGAGGGGGGGGGATGTGAAGGCTGCCAGCCCAGCTAGCTAGAACTTTGTAAATAATTCTATGTCATTGTAAATATTAATATGACCCATAGGTTTGTCTACAAATGTAAGTAACCTGTATGTTATGTGCTGCACTTCAAAAATGTAACCACAGTGCACCCTACTGGAAAAGAGAGACCAGAAATGTATATGGACTATATGCCTGAGCAAATGTATGCTTTCATAGTAAAAATTGGGACATACAGCATTAACTTGCAAACTCTGAGAAAATAAGTGAAGAGTTTTACAATTGTGTTTACCATAGATAGAAGACAGAATGTCTACAGCCAGAATTTCTTTCTATTGTCTTAAGATAGAAATAATTACAAAGTTTACAAAGTCTTCTTCTTCTTCTTTCGGCTTTTCCCGGTTAGGGGTCACCACAGCGGATCACCTGTCCGCTCATGATTGGCAGTGGAGTTTTACGGTGCTGAGTTGCCAGCCCGGCGCCCAACCTTCCACAGAAGGCACACATATGCACACACTCACACCTAGGGCCAATTTAGAGTGTCCAATCCACCTACAGCATGTCTTTGGGACGTGGGAGGAAACCGGAGCACCCAGAAGAAAACCCATGCGACCACAGGGAGGACATGCAGACTCCGCACAGAAGGCATCCCAGCCGAGGATCGAACCGGAGAACCTCTTGCTGTGAGGCGGCAACGCTAACCGCTGCACCACCGTGGCCACCCAATGTAAAGGTGTTAATTGTTTTACAACTTCCAGTTTCAACAAGCTTCTAAGAGATAAGTGTCAGCCTCTAAGAGAGAAGTCTTTTTCATAGAGACATGTTAAATTCTGTTGGTATCTGTTTAGCCTAGGAACTAGAGACAAGTGTCAAATAGTGATGTTATCTAGCTAACCCAGCAGTAATATGTATTAATTTAAGAACTATCTCAGAGAGAAAGTCTGTGCATTTTGTAATTGTCTCTGGATCTGAACACATCCATCTTCTGCACTTCTCATCTGTATTTGCCTGGCTCTGTAAGTAAGACTTAGATCATAGTATCTCTCTCAGAGATAGAGAGGAAAATAGTAAGATCAATCTAGATGTTTCTGTATTCATGTGAGACTGTCCTGCAATGTTGTTTTAAAGTATTTCCTGCGATTCTGAACTCTGTTGTCTGTATTCAGTTATTGAGTATTGTCTTGTTCTTTTATTATTAAATATATTTAAACCTTTTAATTGTGGCTGGTTTTGTTTCGAGATATTTAAGCTCTTAGAGTGCTTGCATGTATTTGGTAGCACTGTACAGGCCACTCAAATAGCCTTAAAGTCTGGACACACAATTTGGATAATAGTAACATTACATAGTAGAACTGGTCACCCTTTTTAAGGGCCTTAGAGTAGCAGATAAGTAAGGGTGGTTGGTGGCAGCTGGTACTACCTTATAGTCGGGGCAGAAGGGGGCATAGCTAGTGAACCTGTGCCAGTCTTCCCCAGGAGTGTCTGCGAGTTTGTATATAAATCAAATCTCAAAGTGTGTGTGTGTGTGTCAGCTACTTGGACAGGGACATGAAGCACTGGTTGGACAGAGAGGCTGCAGGAGGTTTTGGCTTGACCACTCGACTGAAATCTTAACCCCATAGTTTTGTCAGTGGGGAGTCTTATTGGGGATCTGGAGAGAGAGGGAGAAACCAGCCTCAGATTAACTGTGATTTCTGTGCGCTCTTAAGGAAAATTGTACTTTACTGCGTGCGTACTTGTCATCCTCCCAATGTGCACGTCCCTCACTGGTGTTAGTGGTGAGGATTGAGGCTCCTTGATTACTGAGCCAGTGCGGGGGAGTCACAGATGTATTTAGGAATATGGATTAAACTTATTCTGGTGTGGCAGAGATGAAACAGAAGCTAATACAAAAACTAAGAAAATGGAGGCTTTGTTATGTGGATACGGCTAGTAAGATACAAGTACTCAAAATGTTTCTAGTCTTTTTAGTCTTATACATAGGTCAGCCCTATTTTTATCAACCAGAAAGGAAATTGTGGATAGCAGTTAATAAAGAGATGAAGGACTTTATCTGGGAGAGAAAGACAGCAAGAGTCAAGTGGAATAAGCCGATTCTTCTGGTAGAACAGGGCAGATTGGGATTACCCAATTTGAAGCGGTATTTCAGAGCTAAACAGTTATGGCTCCTATACATAGCATAAGCAGAAAACTATAATTCAAAGTGGAAAGGGATGATGTTGAAATGGGGGGAAACTCAAGAAAGAAGAAACAAGTGGGATTTTAGATGCAGGCCTTTAAGGAGAGTAACAATAATCATACAGAATATTATATCCATAAAGTAGCAGAAAGTATTCTAAGAACTAAGCCAACACAGGAATGGAGAAAGGAGATTCTGCTGACAGGGACAACTGCAATTAGGGGTATAGACAATAGGCAAGAGGGGGCTGGAATTTATTCGAGAAAACTGGCAAAGGAACCAAGGTATTGGGAGCAAATAACTAGAAATGGAAAGGTAATAGAATAGAAAGAGGCTAATAATTTATCTGGACTGCAGGTCAGAGATTCCCTGTCCTATCAAGGACTGATAGAGTATAGACAAACAGAAAGAAATAGGGGGTCCTAAATGAAATATCAGCATTGGTAAAGTTTTTAATAGAATCTAGATCAGAAGCTGCCATTAAAAAAAGAATAATTAGTACAGCATATGAAAAGCATGACAACTATAAGGAATCAATCAGAGGAGGTTAGAAAGGACTGTGGAGAGAGACTGGATAAGCAATTCACAAAGAAGCAATGGGAGGATATATGCATTTCTCCCAAATATGCAACAACATTTAGAAGATTTAGGATTCTGGCTTGGAAATGTTTACATAGACATTTTTATACCCCAAGTAAACTCCAGAGAACTAGTCCTCAGGTAGAAAGCAAATGGTGGTATGATAAGAAAGAAAAAGATACTTGGGAACATATTTTCTGGGAATACGGTGGGTTGGCAGACTAAGGATTCCTTGCTGATTGCACTGCTGGAGATGCTGGGTGGGCAGATTGGTGACGAGGGAGATGATTTTTCTGAGCTATGATACAGAATCGGAATTGCCTACACAAGGTAAGGCTTTGCTGTGTCTAATTATAGTGGCTGCCAAAAAAGCAATTACTAAAAAATGGAAATCAAAATCTAAACCAACTATATTAGAAGTAGTAAATATAGTAACAGAGGTAAAACAATTGGAAATGAAATATTTAGAAAAGGATAGGAGCAAACTACTTAGGAAAAAATGGGAATTCTGGAAAGAATACCTACAGGGCAGGAATGAGGTTTAAAAGAACTTAAATGAGCTGCATAATATCTGACTGTAAATGATAGTGTAGATTATAAGGGATGTAATGATTGGGTAGATTATAAGGGATGTATAATGTTTGACAGAAAATGATTGGTTAGATTATAAGGGATGCATAATGTCTGACAGAAAATGATTGGGTAGATTATAAAGGATGTATAATCTTTGACAGAAAATAACTGGGTAGATTATAAGGGATGTAATGATTGGGTAGATAAGGGATGTATAATGTTTGACAGAAAATGACTGGGTAGATTATAAGGGATGTATAATGTTTGACAGAAAATGATTGTGTAGATTATAAGGGATGTATAATGTTTGACAGAAAATGACTGGGTAGATTATAAGGGATGTATAATGTTTGACAGAAAATGACTGGGTAGATAAGGGATGTATAATGTTTGACAGAAAATGACTGGGTAGATTATAAGGGATGTATAATGTTTGACAGAAAATGATTGTGTAGATTATAAGGGATGTATAATGTTTGACAGAAAATGATTGGGTAGATTATAAGGGATGTATAATGTCTTGACAGAAAATGACTGGGTAGATTATAAGGAATGTATAATGTTTGACAGAAAATGACTGGGTAGATTAAAAGGGATGTATAATGTTTGACAGAAAATGATTGGGTAGATTATAAGGGATGTATAATGTTTGACAGAAAATGACTAGATAGATTATAAGGGATGTATAATGTTCGACAGAAAATGATTGGGTAGATTATAAGGGATGTAAAATGTTTGACAGAAAAAGATTGGGTAGATTATAAGGGATGTATAATGTTTGACAGAAAATGACTTGATAGATTATAAGGGATGTATAATGTTAGACAGAAAATGATTGGGTAGATTATAAGGGATGTATAATGTTTGACAGAAAATGACTGGGTAGATTATAAGGGATGTATAACGTTTGACAGAAAATGTCTGGGTAAATTATAAGGGATGTATAATGTTCGACAGAAAATGACTAGCTAGATTATAAGGGATGTATAATGTTCGACAGAAAATGATTGGGTAGATTATAAGGGATGTATAATGTTTGAAAGAAAATGACTGGGTAGATTATAAGGGATGTATAATGTTTGACAGAAAATGACTGGGTAGATTATAAGGGATGTATAATGTTTGACAGAAAATGACTGGGTAGATTATAAGGGATGTATAATGTTTGTAACTGAGAGTGTGTTGGTATGGTTTGTGATGTAAAATGATTGCAACTAGAATTGAGTCGGTGTGGTTTGTTTTCATTTATTTAAATGTATGATTGCTTATGTCATAAGTGATAGTTTAATAAAGATGTTTCTTGTTTAAAAAAGGTGCAGGAATGGAATAATTTATGTAATGTTGCTTATGTTATATAATATATATAGAAATATATATGAAATATAATGTTCGTTAATGTTAATTTAATAGTTTGATTACTTTTATATCAATGTAAATTTGCCTATGTCCATCCGTCCATCCATCCTCAACCCCTTTTTCCCATTTTGCACATAATTCAATAAAGGGGTTTTAAGGGGAAAAAAAAGTCATGAAGACCACTGTAAATATTGCAACCACTGGATGACATTCCATAAAAGTATACCTTGCAGGGAATACTTACTTCCTTTCAGCAGAGGACCATGGTTGAAGTCTTGACAGGATACTGCTGGCTCTTCATTTTACTTTACAGTGTAAAAAAGTGACAGCATCCACTGGAGGGGACTTTGGAAGGACCAGATTCTGGGCAATTACTGGACTTCCAATACTCTCAGGGGACTTAGGTGTCAATGGGGCCAAACCATCAACAACCAATCCAACCCAGCAGATGAAATCATGAAGATGCTGCTGTCAAAGTCACCATCAAGGCCTTCGTCAAAATGGTCAATAGAGATGTTCCAGTGGCAGCCATTTAAAGGACACTCGATCCCTACCCCTCAGGAGTGCTCAAGGTTAGCTCTGTCAGTTGAAACCCTAAGTGAAAGAATTGCCGCTATAAGCACGATAAGCCTAAAGAATGACTCGCGCTTTTTTTTAAATCAAAGGGCAAAAATCACACACACAAAAAATTTAATAAAAACTGCAAGAAAGACCCCAGCAAAGCTACAGTCTTCGTTGTATAATAATTTAAACTTTCTGATGTGAAGTTCCACAGAACATATGTAAATGGCCCCTTGAAGACATATCAGTATTTCAGCTCTATGACCTCTAAATGTCCATGCTTTTTTTACTTTTATGTCTTTATTGGTGCACTTATGCCAACAAAGCTAAACTCCACTAGCTGCAGAGATGCCATGTTTTGTTCTTCTGATGAGCTTATCAGTACAGCATAAGTGGCCTGTCTGACCATACTTTGGAAATACAGACCTTAAACTCAGCTGATAAACATTAGGATATCTACAAAATGTTCTAAACTTCTACATCAAAGGGTGAAAATGACATACAGGCAAACTAAACTACAAGGAAGACCTAACCAAGCTAGAGTCTTCACTGTGCAATGCAGTGACCCTCCTGTAGTGGAGCCCCATGGGAAACAGGCAAATGACCCCTTAAACACCTGCTTCCACACCAATACGGGGAAAAAGGCATCTAAAGAGGAGGCATCCATAAAAAGTGGACTGGTACCACTGGTTCAAAAGTCAGCCTAGGAGACAGTACTCCCAACCAAAAGATGCTTTTCTTCCTGGTCTTTTATTAAGATCATTCACAATCAACAAGACGTCACTTAGAGAGTGCTGATGACATGACTATCCCTAAAACAGTATGCCTTCTTAGCTTGCCATGGCAGTTCTCTACAGAAGAGCACTATTTCAGTTCTCTTACGTTCATGCCCTGGATAGCTTGGCAGGTGAAAACTACCCTCAAGCAGCTGCGGCATGATAAGAAGCACTGAAATATTACCATTTTCACACACATTTACGGTTTACAAACAGAATGTTGACCACGTGCAGTCATTTTTTTGTTTAAATCTACAATTATGAATAAAGTTAACAGACCTGCATGCCTCAAGAATTAAAAAGATTAGTCAAAAGTAAAAATTGGTTGAAAAAGTAAGCTGACAAATGATGCATGAAAACGTGAATAAAAGTTCAATCCAACCACAAGGTGAAGACAGCTGAGAGGTAGTTTGGTCCACTTATTTTATTTACTAGGAATTAAACACACAGACTTACCTCCCTTAATTCCAAGCAAGAATTTAAGGATCTCTGTTACAAACTGTAACGCTGATAAGTGATGCTTCTTTTGCTGCAACAAAACAAAAGGACTTCAGTAACACCATATGTGAAATTTCACATACGTCCCAAAATTCAGAATCGCTCTCATTTCTAAAAGACAACCCAATCAGTCTTGCTTACATTTTTCTGTTACATAAAACACACAGTGCTTTACATAAGAGATTTAGTCTCATTCTAAGACAGCAAATAAGTCAGAGTACTCTTCGTTATCAGATGATTCTTCAAGGGGGTCTTTTTGCAGACAGCAACATCTGGAATCTCTTCCCTGTCAACACCCCAATATCACAGTGCTTTCACTATCCAGCGCCTTCATGTGGGACTGGCACACCCCTGCCAGCACACAACATGGCGGCAGAGACTGGGCCAGCATGGCACACAACTACTTCCTCCCTTGTTCTGTCTCCAGGCAACACAAGTCACACTGCAACTGAAAGATACAAAACAAATGGGTAAGGGGTTTACTGTATGGTGCCCTTTGAGAAAGCAGGTTAGTTTTAGCTCCCCCATGTAGAATGATGAGCTGCAGAAAACCCAGCCATTATGTGTAACAAAGTGCAAACTATTACCCCATAGTTTAAAAGAGAGGACTGAAAATTAGCCAAAAGGAGAAACACAAAAAAAAGTAGCATCATAGAGAAAAAAAAGTTTATAAGGAAAGGATCCATGGTGCAAGTTAATACAAAATAATACCTGCAAGATGTATCCCAATGCCAAGCATCAGAAAAGTAATAAAATATACAAAGAAGTCTTCAAACTCAGTGCTGTCCTGTAGCATTTCATTAGGGCAATTAACAGAAGATGGGAAGAAACCCTGTCAAAGCTCACACGATATATCAAGGCTCCGTGAAGAAAGGGACTAATATAAAAGAAAAAATAGCATCTCAAAGAAGTGAAAGAAGAATTTCTTAAGAAGCTAAATTAACTGGAAGACAGTTCAAGGAGAGAAAAATTAAAGTTACCTACTCACCATAACTAGGCACTCTCTGTTGTCCATTCTCACTTATCCTCAACATATGGGTTACGGATCTGATCCTCGGATCAGACTCTAATGTATTCTACACACTTTGGATCCAACTCTCGAGCTCCTCCCTCTACCCAAAATGCCTCAGTCCATCCCCAAACCCTCAAATTGAGTTAGCTACCACAATGAGTTTAGTGTAGAATAGTAGCTAGAGAAGGACTCAAACCCAGAACTATAGGTTCCCAAAAATATAATGCATCAGGTCATTCAAGAAGATGACAGGAAGAGGGAAGGGAGTTGAGGAAAAATGAAAATGGACAACACAGATGCCTAGTTATGGTGAGTACGTAACTTTAATGTCTGATGTTCTCATTTCAAACTTCCTAGTCATGGTGAGTACGTAACTTTAATGTCTGATGTTCTCATTTCAAACTTCCTAGTCATGGTGAGTACGTAACTTTAATGTCTGATGTTCTCATTTCAAACTTCCTAGTTATGGTGAGTACGTAACTTTAATGTCTGATGTTCTCATTTCAAACCTCCTAGTTATGGTGAGTACGTAACTTTAATGTCTGATGTTCTCATTTCAAACCTCCTAGTTATGGTGAGTACGTAACTTTAATGTCTGATGTTCTCATTTCAAACTTCCTAGTTATGGTGAGTACGTAACTTTAATGTCTGATGTTCTCATTTCAAACTTCCTAGTTATGGTGAGTACGTAACTTTAATGTCTGATGTTCTCATTTCAAACTTCCTAGTCATGGTGAGTACGTAACTTTAATGACTGATGTTCTCATTTCAAACTTCCTAGTCATGGTGAGTATATAACTTTAATGTCTGATGTTCTCATTTCAAACTTCCTAGTCATGGTGAGTACGTAACTTTAATGTCTGATGTTCTCATTTCAAACTTCCTAGTCATGGTGAGTACGTAACTTTAATGTCTGATGTTCTCATTTCAAACTTCCTAGTCATGGTGAGTACGTAACTTTAATGTCTGATGTTCTCATTTCAAACTTCCTAGTTATGGTGAGTACGTAACTTTATTGCCTGATGTTCTCATTTCAAACTTCCTACTTATGGTGAGTACGTAACTTTAATGTCTGATGTTCTCATTTCAAACTTCCTAGTTATGGTGAGTACGTAACTTTAATGTCTGATGTTCTCATTTCAAACTTCCTAGTCATGGTGAGTACGTAACTTTAATGTCTGATGTTCTCATTTCATAGGTTCATAGGTAGGTACTAGGCTATCTGCCCGAGGGCGTTTATAAGCCTAGCCAGAGTGTGTCAGCTTTCGCCACTCCATTGATTAATTAACTGAGCCTCTGTCAAGAAGAGCCAATGAAGTGATCCCAGGGGTGTATTTTCTGTTACCCATCCTCTCGTCAAGGTTTCTCTTGAAGAGTGTTAGTGAGGTGCTCTGCCTAATGTAGTTAGGAATTTTGTTTCTCTCGGACAGGAATCTATCACTCCATCATGTTCTATTTATTGTTGTGGCGAGGTTTAGCTCACTAGAGCGAGTGGCTCGTGCTGACTTGGATTTCTTTAAGTGGACCATGTCCATCAATTCTGAGTTGGACATGGCTTTGTAAGTCAGGCAGAGATCACCTCTGAGTAAGCGATACGCGACAGAGTATAGCTGGAGTTTTTCCAGTCGGGCTGCATAGGACATAATTTTGAGGCCAGTAATCCTCTTGGTGAGGTACTTTTGTGGTCCTCCAGCTGTTGGAAGTGTCTTGTGAAGTACATCCCAAATGGGGCATTGTACTCTATGATGGGTCTGATGAGTAGAGGGGCACTATAACCTCTATTTATAGTTGTGAACCCTTTAGTAATTAGATGGCCTACATAGAAGGATTTCCTAATTACTTTGGCAATATGATTGTCAAAGGAGAGATTACTATCTACCTGGGTCCCCAGATCTCTTATTACTTCTTCTGTATTATGGGGGCTGCCACCTATGTGGTAATTCATGGGTGTTTTGTTTTTCCCAAACAGGATGACTACACATTTTTTAACATTTAGCTTGAGACCATGACTTTGACACCCGGTGTCCGGTCTCAGTAAGGCCCTTTTAGAGAATGTCCCTGTCAGCCAGAGAGTCAATTATGTCTCCCAGTTTGCAATCATTTGCGAACTGGGTTAGCCATAGTCCTCCTGTGTTTGCCTGTACATCTGAGAAATATATGCCGAAAAGTAGGGGTCCCAGGACCGAGCCTTGTGCGACACACCACTTGTGACTGGTTTAGAGTCAGACATGGAGCCTGCTATTCCTACCGTGTGAGTTCTGTCTGTAAACCAGTTGGCAACCCATCTCGTGACATAGGGGTTTATGTTCAGGCTGGTGAGTTTTTCTATAATTCCCGAGTGGGGAATGGTGTCAAAAGCCTTGGCAAGGTCAAGGTAGGCTGTGTGAACCACCTTCCCCTCATCTATGGCCTTGGTGACTGTCTCGAAGAAGTCAACCAGGTTTAGTAGGCATGATCTGCCCTTAACAAAGCCGAACTGGGTCGGGTCAAGTGTTTGGAGGTTCCCAGTGTCTTTGCTAATGAGCTCCATGATGCGCTCCATAGCCTTGCAGACCAGGCTAGTCAGGCTTATGGGGCGATAGTTACCATGGTAAGTTGTGGCCCCTCCTTTGTGGAGCGGAATAACCATTGCTGTGTGCCATTCTATGGGCACATAGCCTGTGGAGAGGCTGAGGATGAACAGTGTGTTTATGTGGGGGGTTAGTTCGTTCTGTAGTTTGTGCAAGACGCAGCCTGGGACACCATCTGGCCCCATTGACGCAGTGCTTTTGGCTTTTGAAAGGGCTTTCACCTGTGTGTCTGTGATTTCCGGGACACTACACTTTTCCAGTACTGTTGTGGGCCCTTTTGGGGATGAGAGGGGAGGGGGGGTGAAGTTTGCACTGAATCTATCTGCCAAGATGTTGGCAATATCAGTGGGTTCAGTATATTTTGTGCTATTTTGCACCAGCTCAGAGCATATCTGCGAGCTGCCACTTAGATTCTTGACATAGCTAAAGAAGGCTTTGTAGTTATCTTTCGAATCCTTGGCTATTTTTCTTTCGAAGTTAGCCTAGGAGGATTTTATGAAGGACCTCAGTTTCTTACCGATACTGATCAGGGATGTCTTTCCTTCTTGGGATTTGCTTTTTTTTCTGAACTAGTTTCCTTCCTTCTATTGTATAGCCTGCTTATGGCAGGGGTCCACCAGACTGGTTTCCTTCTCTTAGGGGAGTGAGTCTTGGTTTTGCTAGGGATGGCACGATCCATGCATCCTTGTAGGTGCTCATAGAGAGCATTTGTAAAGGTTCCTGCATCTTGGACACCGTTATCCTTTAGTGTGGGGGCTGTGAAACTTACCACCTCTGTCTTAAGTAAGGTGAAGTTTGCTATAGAAATGTTTTTCACTGTGGTTTCCTTGGTTGGAGGTGGTGGTGTGGTGTGGACATCCAGAGTGATTAGTTTATGGTCTGATCTAACCAGTGAGGGGTTGACCTCCAGTGTGGAACACCTGTCGCCCATGTTGGTGATGACCAGGTCCAATATGTTTTCACCTCTGGTAGGGGAGTTTACCAGCTGATCTAGGGAATTTGAGATGATAAATTCCAGGTAGTGCTGGATCTGGGAATTTGTACTTGAGAAGTTTTCCCATTTAACGGTAGGGTAATTGAAATCGCCCAGTATCAGGGTGTTTGGTAGGACCTTCATGTTTTCTAGTGTCTCCAGAAAGGTGGAGTGGTGGTCCTGGGTCATGGAGGGTGATCTGTAGCAGGCTACAATTTGCATTGCAGATTTGCCTGATGTTAGTTGCACATGGATGATCTCGGAAGTATCATGCTGCACCACTAACCTGGAGGTGTAGGTATCCTTGATGAATATGGCTACACCCCCTCCTTTTGTGTTTTGGTCCATGTTCTGTGGCCAAAATGTGTGGTATGACTTGTCGCCCGGTAGTGCTGGGTTGCTCTGTGCAGCCTTGAACCAGGTTTCAGTTACTGCACAGATGTCGACGTTCTCCATACCGAGGAGTGCTTCGAGCGCGTGCATTGTGAGATTTAAACTCCTGGCGTTGAGTAGCATAACCCTCATTTTTTTATTTGTGCTGTTTACGGAGGTAGGTTTGACTTTTGAGCCTTGCCTAAAAAAGTAACTATGGGGGCAGCAAGAGCCTTGGCCAGTATTTGAAAGCCTAGGGATGACACATGCAAGCAGTCTCTTGTGAAGCAATGAGGCTTGTCAAGCATGTCGTCCCAGGCTGACAGACACTGGATCCCCTTTGAATGACACCCGAAGCTTAGCCAATTGTTGAAATTGATCATTTTTTATTTATACTGTGGTATCATTCTTGGTGAGGGCAGGATGCTATTCAGGGTCAGGGTCATACCCGCCTGGGCTACATGATCAGAGAGCTCTTCCATGTCTCTTTTCATGTAATTCGGGGAGGTACGTCTCAGGTCATTCACACCAACATGAACAATGAGTCATATTTGTACTTGTTCTGGAGTGACCTGACAGCTTGTGTTATGTGGTGGATTCTGGCTCCTGACAGCCAACTAACAATAACCTTCTCCTTGTCTAGCCTAGTGAGTGGGACGTCAGTGTGCCCCACTATAGAGTCGCCTATTACTAGTATGTTATTTTGCCTTAAAGGCTGTGATTGTGTGGCACACCGATTTTGTGTTGTGTGTGTTGCCTGGTTTGTGACCGGAGGTGCAGGTTTTTTGGGTGTCTGCTTTGGAGGTCTGTGATGCTTTTGCAAGTTTTTATTTAGAGCCTCCGGGTATGATTTTGTGTATTTATGTGTATTTTTTGCCAGTGCGGGTTTAGTATGTCTATGTGAGGCTGGAGGTGTGGTGCAAGTGTTAACCTTCTCCTCATGACTGCCTGTTCCAGTCTTGGGTGGAGAGAGCTTAGCCTCCAATTTAGCTATATAATTGCATCTCTTGCATATGTTAATGTTTTGTGGTAGGAGGAGAGAGTTGTCTGTGTACATTGGGGATTGGGAGGGTGGCCTAATGGTTAAGGTGTTTGCCTTACAAACACAAGGTGCAGGGTTTGAGTCTCACAAGGGATAATTGGTTAGGCTTATAAAATGGCTTGCAAGGGCAGTTAGCCTAGTACTAACCTATGAACCTATGAACATATGAACATGAGGCAGTTGTAACATTGTCTCAGGATACCCAGGTTCACCAGCTGGACTGGAGAGTATACCTGAAATTGCCCTTTAGTCATGCCTGAATAGTAGGGTGAGCTGCTTAGTAGCTTGGTTGGTGAGGGGTGAATAATGAGCCTTGCCCTGCTGGGCAATCAAGTGTCGGGGTATATTAGTGCTTGCTATTAGGTCTGAGCAAGTGCTAGACTGTAGGATGCTTTTTCAGTGCTTAGGTTGAGAGTTAACTACTTTCAAGGGAAAAACTGGAGAGAAGACTTGGTGGAGACGGGATAAATTTAGCCCTAGCTAACTGGTGCGGCCCGGACATGCAAAACCGTGCAAACGCGGTTTTCACAGCAGGGAAATGAGAGAGATAGAAATTAGCCCAGAACAGCCTATAAACTACTAACTTCTGGGCTGGAACCACTCCTCCAGGGACAGATGGCTGCTCAAAGCTCCCTCTCTCACAGGTGAACAGAGAAACCTCCCTCTATCCAAGTCAGGTATGGGCAACTCAGAAAATTGTAACACAGCCCTGAATTCAGCACTTGCCTGAAAACTGGACTATACTAGCTTAGAAAGGTGGGAAACAATGACATTTTTTTTAAAAGATAAGGCAAAAACAGTAAAAAAAAAATACACTTAAAACAGCTTTAAATGACTACAAACAGTAAAAAATACACTCAAAACAGCTTTAGATGACTACAAGCAATCAGAAAAGGCTTTTAAACAAACTACCCAATTAACCAGTAAAAAAAACTCAAAATTGAGCCTTGTTCCTGTAGTCTTCAACTGGACAAGTTCTAACTGTACACTCCTGCCACTGGGGTGCAGGGGAAACTTCTCCAAAAAGAAGGCCTGGATTAGTGCTCAAGTTATACAAACACAGCTAGATTCAGCAGACCTGGATCTAGTCTATGATACAGCAAACAAGGCACACCAATTTCAGTAAGAAACGGTTCAAATATGCAAATAAGCCATTAACCAGAAATTCCCAGCTCAGAAGGGCAGAGTGCAGCCTCTCCTCCCACATGAGTGCAGACCACGAACCTTGTTAATGTAAAATAACTGGCCTGAAGCCCAAGTGCTTAAACCCAGTATGCTTAAACCAGAACTAATACACTTTTAGAATAACAGACACTAAGCCATCAATCAGCAGTTCCCAACTTAGAAGGATTTAAGCTACCTGTCCTGCCACAACAGTGCAGACCACAAACCTTCTTAATGAAAAACAACTGGTCTGAAGCCCAAGTGCTTAAACCAAAAGGCTTAGAATGATAGTCGCACTTTAATCAGGTTACTACCAAGCAGTAATAAATACAATTGAGTACCTTTAAGATGACGCAAAAGCAAAATAAAGTAGGAAGAAACACAAATACGGTAAAAGCAGATAAAAAAAAAAAAATTGCACTTTTTTCGAGTGAGCAAATGAGATGGGCCCAGGAGGAGTATCCAAATGCAAATTTACAACAGGGGAGGGCAGTTTCAAAGCCACCAAGATTAACACCAAAACAAAAGCAGAGGGGGTGGGTGGAGAACTAACCGAAAAAACAGAGCCACAACTTCCAACTAGTTAGTATTCAGTGTAACACAAATAAATCAATTTAAATGTTGTATTTGAAAAAAGTGCAGATAAAGATTTACTTAAATTCACTTATACGTCCAGTTGATTGCATGTAGGTCTTAGCTGGCCAAAGCTCAGAGTTCAAGCAGAAAATAATTCAAAATGTATCACTTATATAAGGCAGAAACCGAATATCAATCAAGTGAGCTACTCCCACTTATCACTATTCAGGAATTCTAAGAAGCATTAACAGAAAAACAGAGCCACAACTTCCAGCTAGATAGTATTCAATGCAACACAAATAAATCAATTTAAATGCTGTATTATTTGAAAAAAGTGCAGATAAAGATTTACTTAAATTCACTTATACGTCCAGCTGATTGCATGTAGGTCTTAGCTGGCCAAAGTTCAGAGTTTAAGCAAACTTCCTAGTCATGGTGAGTACGTAACTTTAATGTCTGATGTTCTCATTTCAAACTTCCTAGTCATGGTGAGTACGTAACTTTAATGTCTGATGTTCTCATTTCAAACCTCCTAGTTATGGTGAGTACGTAACTTTAATGTCTGATGTTCTCATTTCAAACTTCCTAGTTATGGTGAGTACGTAACTTTAATGTCTGATGTTCTCATTTCAAACTTCCTAGTCATGGTGAGTACGTAACTTTAATGACTGATGTTCTCATTTCAAACTTCCTAGTCATGGTGAGTATGTAACTTTAATGTCTGATGTTCTCATTTCAAACTTCCTAGTCATGGTGAGTACGTAACTTTAATGTCTGATGTTCTCATTTCAAACTTCCTAGTCATGGTGAGTACGTAACTTTAATGCCTGATGTTCTCATTTCAAACTTCCTACTTATGGTGAGTACGTAACTTTAATGTCTGATGTTCTCCTTTTCATTCTTCTTCAATGTATGGGACACAGTCCACAGCAGGTCTATGTTTGGCTATCGAAAAAATGTATTAATTTATTTCTTTATTTGCCATTTATCGACTGGGATAGTCTGATTGGGCTAGTGCCCTTTGTCAGCAGAGGCCCGGGGAGAAAAGCTCCACAGTACAATTAAGCAAAAATTACAGAAACTGACTTAATATACAATAGCAATACAATAAAAATTACAGGATTGTAGTAGAGGACAAAAAATAAACAGATTAAATGAGCAGCTGTTCTTTTGGGTACAAGTTAAAAAATCTGTAAGAAATACATTTAGTGTAAGATATTTATTGTGAGGCAGGTAGTGACAATAAGCTAGCAAAAAGAAAATACCATACGGATAGTCCTCCATGGAGAACTGTGCTTTTCAAATGCTTATGTTTTGCAGCAACAGTGTGTCAGAGTGATAATTATGAGGCAGCTGCAGGTGGGATACTTAGGAAGTGATGGGAATGATTAGAAGTAGGTGACTGCTAATTTGTTAGGTGGTTAGCGTTAGAGAGATAAAGAATGTAAGGGAGGAACAGGAAAGGGGAGTAAGGAGAGGAAAGACAGTAATGTGGGAGAGAGAGAAGGGTGCAGGTGGGGTGATTGCAGACTCAAAACCAGGTGTTGGTTAGGTAAGTTTTAAGAGTTTTCTTGAATTCATGGACATGGGAAATGTTTCCGAGGGTCAGAGGGAGTTTGTTCCATGACAGAGTGGAAAGATAGCTATAGAGATTCTGTCCAATAGATTTTCTAGGTTTATGAGCCCACGAACGGCTAAATATTGTAAGTAAAACATTGATATGGTACATTACCAAACATGTGTAACTTCGAGAATAAATTAATCAAATGGCCATAGTTGGCCAACAACCAGGAAGTAAGGCAATGCATAACATAAGAGAAAGAAACCTTTTAAATTTGCTCTTTTCCCCAAGGTACTGCGATCTTGGAGTTGGTATATATAGTTGGGGGGGGGGGGTGGAGGCACAGCCTCCCACCTTGGCTGGTTGTGTTCGCAATGCTGGCCAACTATGGACATTCTATGAATTTACTTTCGAAGTTACAAGTGTTTGTTAATGTTCCGTATCAGTGTTTTACACATGATATTTAGCCAATGAAGGGTTTGTGTTTTCGATAGCTGAACACAAACTTGTCCCCAACTATGTAAATTGTGGGTGGCCCTCATGGAAGGATATTCTGGAGAACTGCTGAACCAAAGGCAGCTCTGCTTCTGGAAATTAAGTCCAATTTGTAATGAGTAACAAAAGTATAAGCATTAGACCATGTGGCTGCTGCACAAATATCAATGGAATCAGTAGACTAGAAGGCAGATGAGGTAGCCATGGATCTAATTGAATGGGCATTAGGTGGTCTTAGTAAGGAAAGACCTTGCTGAGAATAAATCTAGGAAATGCAATTAGTTATCCATTTGACCAAAGTAACTCTAGAAATTGGGCGGCCCAGCTGGCTTGGTGAAAGAGAAACAGACAAATGGTCTGTTTTTCTGAATTCTTTAGCTCTACATAAGTAGAAATGTAACTGTCGATGCATATCCAAAAGATGCAGCATCCTCCTTTGTCTGAAAATTTTGGAAAGATGACTGGTAGGTGAATGGTTTGAATTATATTTGATCCAGAAGCCCCTTTGGGTAGGAACGAAGGATCGGTACGTAAGGTAATCCCTTCTTTATAAAAAAACAAGCTGAGAGTCTTTTGATGAAAAAGCCTGGAGTTCAGAAATCCTTTTAGCAGTAGTAATGGCAACTTAGAAGGCAGTTTTCCAACAGAGGAATTTTAGGTCAGTTTTTGCTGAAGGTTCAAAGGGTTGTTGAGTTGAGCCTTGCAGTACTACTGTCAGGTGCCAGAGTGGTGATGGGTCTTTCACTGGAAGTCTGAGCAGGAAAGTACCCATCAGGAGGGCCTTACATATTTTGGAAGCAACCAGGGAAGAAGCATTTTCTCCTGGACTTAAAGTTAGATATGGCTGCCAACTGCACTTTGACAGTAGAAAAACTAGCATCTTCTTTAAAAAGAGAAGCTAAAAACTCAAATTAGAAAAATAGGAGCAGTAAAGACATCAATGTCATTTTTCAAGACCCAAATTAATAATCTTTTCTATTTACTCTTGTAAATCCTCTTAGTGGAATTTTTCTGGGATGACAAAATAATATTATGAACCAGTTAAGAGCCTCAGCTGTACAGCTATCAACAGAATTGGAGAAACCATGCAGTTAACTTGAGGGCTGGAATACTGGGATGTTTTATCCCCGAGGGATGTGAAAGGTGATCTGACTGGGGTCCAGTATCATGGGAAGATAAAGAAGGTGAGACCAAAGGAAAGGCAACCACAGATGGCAAGCTGAGAATGGGACAATGAGGATAGCCGAACTCTTCAACTGGATGGCTTTCTATAAGAATTTTGAAATTAGGGGTACTGAGGGCTAAGAGTAGAGGAGACCTGAGGGTCAAACGTGGACTAGAGCATCTCTTGGTGACTTCCCCTTGAGGGAGGGATCACGGTAAAATATTATGAGGAGAGGCAAAGAGGTCACAGCAAGGTTGACCCCAACTACAGAAAATCTCGGTTGCCACCGACTGATTGAGATACCACTCGTGAGGCATCAAAATGGACCTGCGGAATTAGTACGCTAGTACGTTGGATTTCCCCGGGATGTGCGATGCCACTTGAAAGTGGTTGGAGATCGTCCATTGCCACACACACACACACACACACACACACACACACACACACACACACACACACACACACACACACAGTTTCTCGACATAGGAGGTAAGATTGAGTTCCACCTTGTTTGTTGATATACCAGACTGCAGACATGTTGTCTGTCTGAATTGCAATGGTCCTTAGAAGAACATTTTGAAAGGCCTACAATGCTAGGAGGACTGCTTTCATCTCTTAAGACACTGATGTGCAAACTGGTCTCTTCAGGAAACCACATATATTGGACCATCCTTCCCAAAAAAATATCCACCAGCCCAACTGGGAGGCATTTGTAGTTAACTGTAACCACGGGTGGAGACAGACCAAAGGGGCAACTCATGATAGTCTCGTTGACATGGATCCACCATTGAAGATGGTCTCTATATACCCAAGTGAGTTTGACAGGATAAGAAAGAGGATGTCGAAGAATAGACCACTTAACAGAGTCCATTGCAGAATACACATATAGTAATGTGCTAAGAGGAATAAAACTACAGATGTTGTCGTGGACCCCAGAACCTGCAGAACTAACCTGGCAGGAGTAGCAGGATGAGAAAAGACTTGTTGAACCTGGGACTTGAGAGTGGACACACAATTTGGCGGTAGAGGGGCAGCCTGACGTAGTATTCAGCTACCACCAATGAATTCTGAATGGGCAGAAGCTTTGATTTCTGCAGTTAATTGCAAGGTCTAAAGAAATACCTGGAATCCTTGCAGTCTCAAGTGAGCTGCTACCATTGCCATACATTTGTTAAACATTCTGGGGGCTGTAGTGAGTCCAAAGGGCAGTACTCTGAATTGGTAATAACTGTCTCCCAGCTGAAAGCACAAGTGACTTCAGGATCACGTCTATTTTTATATGATAGTATACATCCTGAAGATTGATTTACACAAGGATGATTAGATGTGCCCAAACAGGTAGGGTGGACTGCACTATGACTATTTGGGACTGATGTCTTCACATATTGGTTCAGGTTGCTTAGAGCCAATATCGATCTCAGATGCCTTGTCATTTTTGGCACTAAAAAGAACCTTGAGTAAGTTCTGAATCCTCTCTGGTAGGGTGGGACCTTGGACTCTCGTCTAACAGCTTCTGAATTTCTTGAGCTACAGCTTCTTTCTGACTGGGTGGAACATTGGGAAGCTTGTTTTTTTTTGGGAGATGGTGTGTGGAAAAATGAAATAAATTACCTCTGGATATTATTTTTAGCACCCAAGAATCTTTTGTTATAGTAGCCCAGCCATCTGGGTGCAAGTACAAACATCTTCAGACTACTTCCAGAGGCGAGCAGTCAGGCAGCACTTTAGGAGCACTGAAAAGGCCTATCCAGAAAGGAATCTCGGAAACCCAGATTTTGTGGACATGCCCTGCCACAAAAGGCTGATGTCTTTCACTGGAAGTCCCTCCTTTGCCTCTAAAGGAGTTATCTCCATGCGAATCCTGGAAAGATCCCTGGGATTTGCAGACCCACATTCTCTTGCCTCCACTTTGATTTGTTGAAAAGGATCATTGAATGGTAGAAAAGGGAAGCCCTATGACAGACAGGGTCTTTTCTTCTTGTTCACTGCGGGAAAGTGTTTCTTTCACAGAGGGGCCAAGCAAGGAAGTTTCATCAAAGGGAGCATCAATCAAAGAAGATTTGAAGGGCTCTGCAAAGTTGCATAGCCGCATGCAGGCATGTTTCCTTACAGCAATGCCTGAACCAGCATCCTGTGAAGTACCTTCTGCAGCATAAGAAATCTGCCTCATGGACGCATTTGATATAGACAAAAGAGTGGCTAGCTGCAAGAAAGATGTATTATAATCCTTTGGAGACATGGACTCAGACAGACTTTTAAAGTTCCTTAGTCTAATAATTCTGTAGTCTAGTAAACTGTGCCATATAGTTCAGTAACCTCAAGACAAAGGTCACTGATACAAATATGCACTTTCCAAATCTGACCAATGCTCTAGACTCTCTGTTGGGAGATGGGCAGAAGAGTTCTGTTCAGTGAACTCCTCCTCGGTGGCTGCCACCGCAACCATCACATCAACAAGGACACCTTTGCTCCAATGTGGTCTTTTGGAGGCACTAAAATTCTGTCCGGTCAACAAAGGAACAGTATCAGGCTCCTTCCATACCCAGCAAGAGACTAGGTCAATAAGCTCATTGGTAGGGGGAGTCACCCAAGACAGACGGGCCAGAACCAAAAGCCTCCAAAAATACTGAGTCCTCAGGGGATGGGCTATCTCAGGATCAACCTCCTTTCTGCTTGAGGATTTCCAAAATACCTCCAAAGGAGACGTTATCAGGCAGTGATCTGGGGGACCCTCCCCACTGTCATAGTCATTTTTTTTGTGAGGAATTGCATAGGGGAATCTGTGTGCCTCCTTTTGCACAATCTGTTCCAGGGAAACTCTTCAGTGGGATGCTCTAGAGAGGTCTCTGAAGAGGGGAGTAGTTCCTCTATTGGAACCATCTGGATGCTACTTGGTACTGGCTGTCTCTGTGGAGTAGGTCTGATAAGATCAGTACTCTGAACCAAAGGGAGATAGGGTGTAGTATCAGAAGAAGAAGAATGAGAGAATGGGTCTCTTAGCTCATTCCATCCAGTAGAGCTCTTTTGAGTGTATACCTTTAACTCCCAATGGGTGCAGCTTCAGCCTTTAAAAAAATGAAGTTACCACCTTACAGTTCTAACCAATACTAACTTACGTATGCTTAAGATAAAATATTCTGATACCTTGTATGTAGCATGGTTTAGTAAATATTAATGCAAATATGTACAGGCAATATCTGACACTTAGAGGCACAGCAGGATGTAACTGCAGAAACGTCTGGAGATGTCACTCAGCTGTAATGAGTTAAATGAGAGTAAACCCTCTCCACAACCTTGAAGTTCAATGTACCTGGGGGAAGCCATTTCCAGCTGCATCAGGGTCAAGGTTTCCGAGGCAGGAAAGCCACGACTCTGGCAGAATCCATGCTGTGAGTTGGGAGCCAAACCCCAGCTAACACCAAAGCTCCAAGGGTCAAAAAAAGCTTCAACAACATTGGAGTTTATCCCAGCCCCACAGATCCAATGCTTCGGCTCAGAGATTCATCCCAATCCGAAAAGTGGGAGCAGATTTGGTCAGGGATACAGTCAGAATGGAAGACACAAGTCTCTTCAGCTCTGACACCAGTACTCTGATGGTTCTTGGACACTGGGGCTTCAAAACTGAGGGACAAGTTGGAGAAGGAGATGCAATAGCACATGAGAACGGAAGACTCACAGATCCGATGGGAAACAGAGATGGAATAAGCCCCATCTGAATCTGAGTTCTGAGAAACTTCCTCATTGCCCTATCCACTTCTGCTTCACAGAGACACCCGGAGGACCTGATGGATAAGGTGATCGACCGAGGTCTGGAGTACTTTCTCTGCATCTACATAAGACGGGAGTGGAGCCGTGGAGATACGGGATCTATGATGAACTTGGGCAAACGAGTTCTTGAAGCCTGAGAAAAAAAGAAGTTATGCACTTACCATAACATTCTATCTGTGTTGTCTGCTTCAGTCTTCATCAGCCCTATGAGGTCTCAGTTCCTAGCTTGGACCCGACACGGGGCATCAGCAAGCTTAGGATCCAAAGCTAGAGCTCCTCCCACCCTACCCATACTGCCTAGCTCCTTTCAGATACCTCAGATCGAGATTGCTGCAATATTTTCATAAATAACAAATTACATTCCAACAGGCAACAGAGCATAAAATTGCTCAGTAGCTCAACAGAGGAACAAAGGTTCCCAGTATAATTCGTCAGGTTCTTCAAAGATAAGGAAGGAGGAAAGAGGGGGGAAGGTAGATGAAGACTGAAGCAGACAACACAGATGGAACATTATGGTGAGCACATAACTTCTTTATCTGATGATGTCTGTCCTGTCTTCATCAAACCTGTGGGACAGAGTACTCAGCTACATAGATCTGGGTGGCGTTAAGGAAGGATATTCCGGACAACTGCAGAACCAAAAGTAGCTCTGTACCTACCCTGCGTGCTCACTCCGCTCCCCTATCCTACCCCCAATTCCCACCCACCCCCAGTGGTCTTACACTTATACCTCACTGACCACTCCCACCCTTCTATCTCATCCTATCACATACCTCATTATCACCAGGCCACTCCCATAGCTCTCTCTCCTAATTAGTACTAATGAACTCTCTTTCAAACCACCCCTTCTCCTTTCTAACCATCCACTACACTAATTTACTTCCCTATCCTGCCTCTTCTCTAAAACTCCTCATTTCTTACCTGCTTATTTTATACCCTGATCAATCTCTTCTAACACACTCTTCTTCTTTTTACAACACCTACTAACATAAAATACTCCCTACTTACATCTACTTTTTACCATGGCCCCAACAAATAAAAATATTTTCACAAACATACTATTCTTAATTACCACAATATCCTGTCTGACCATACCTTACTCATTCACCTCCTTTGAATATCTTTCTCTACCTGAACATAACCATAACATCCGACAAACTTTACCATCTTCTTTTATCTTCTCCCTTAACCACAGTAACATAACCTGTAACTCCAACTATATACTACCAAAATTTCATAGAGTAACCCACATTACATACTTCTCTACCAAAAAGACTTTCAATAACCTCTATAAACTCCTTAAATCTCTACAATATCCCCAGCAACATCTCCTCCTAGATGGTGATATTCAACCAAACCCTGGCCCCAATCCTAACTATACCAATAACCCATCCAATTTAACAGTGCCTATAGTTTCTACATTAACTAAACCTTCCAACTCCCTCTTGATAACTCACCTTAACTTTAGAAGTATTAACAATAAAATTCCCCACCTGCATGCACTCCTTGATGTACACTCATTTGACATTCTATGTCTTACAGAAACTTGGCTAAAACCATCTACTCTAGACCAGGAAATTACCCCTCCTGGCTATAACATCCTTAGAAATGACCGTAAAATCAAAAAAGGTGGAGTTATAGCCATTCTCTATAAATCTAACCTCCAAATTTCCCATGTTGATGTGCTTCCATCATTAGACACCAAATCTGAAATCCAAACTCCCAAATATATCTATCTAATTTGCATGTATCTACCGCCAGGTAATAATACCAATACTCTTGAAAACCTACTCAGTCACCTCTCTACCCAACTACCCCAGGAGACCATTGTACTAAGTGACTTTAACATAGACTGGTCCACTTGCAGTTCTCTGAACCCTACCAACCACATAAAAGTACAGTTTTGTACCTACCATAAATGTAGATGTTCGAGTGCGCATACAGCTGCAGTCATCACACTTGGGTTATCCTGCCGTCAGGCAGGTCCTCGGTTGGCCGAATTCCAAAGTCTAGGTCCGGCGTCGGTTGTCATCGCTTCTTCCCTGACGTCAGTGCGGCAGGGGTATAAAAGAGGCAGCCGACGCCATTTTCTTCAGTTTTTCTTGCCCCAGATGTCAGGTGCCCCCAGAAAGGAAGGCAAAACATGATGTCATGCAAACATACAAAAGTACAAAAATCAAAACAGTAGTTGCAAGCAAATACACCATAAAGGAATACCCAAAATAGGTTGTATGTTAAAGGTGTTTCTCATAAGCCCTGTCCTAAGATGGGATGGAGGGAGGGTAACCTGGACTGCAGCTGTATGCGCAGTCGAACATCTACTTTTATGGTAGGTACAAAATTGTACTATGTTCATCGTGCATACAGCTGCAGTCATCACACTTGGGTAGAATCCCAAAGCTAAGTAAGGGTGGCTGGTACTAAGCAGAATTAGGAGGGGCTAGAATGCCCTGTAGGACTGCTGTGGCAAAGACCGTTCTAGATTTTGAGTATAGTGGAAGGTGGTAGTGCTTGGAGAAAGTGTGCACTGAACTCCAAGTAGCTGCTTCCAAAATGTCCTTGGTAGGGACCCCCCCCTGAGGAAAGCTGCTGAGGGAGCTGTAGCCCTGGTGGAGTGGGATCTGATGTATACAGGCACTGATTTTCCATGAAATGAATAACAAAAGCATATGCAGTGGGCTATCCATTTTGAAATAGTCTGTTTGGAAATAGCCTTTCCTTGAGCACCTGTAGCATAGGACACAAAGAGCTGCTCAGATTTTCTGAATGACTTTGTTCTGTCCAAGTAATATCGAAGTTGCCTGTGAATGTCCAAGGAATGTAGTAGCCTCTCTCCTTTGTTCTGTGGATTTGGATAAAAGGTAGGTAAATGAATAGATGGATTCAAAGCCACACTGGATACTACCTTTGGCATGAAGGTAGGGTTGGTTCGTAAGGAAACCCTGTCCTGATGGAAAATGATGAATGGTTGCACAGCCATGAGGGCCTGTAGCTCCGAAACTCTGCGTGCTGAGGTAATAGCCAGAAGGAAGGTTGTTTTCCATGACAAGTATTGTAGCTCTGCTGAAGAAGCCGGCTCAAAAGGAGGCAGTGTCAGCTTCTCCAATCAGTTGAGGTCCCAGGCTGGAGCTGGTGGTTTCCGTGGGGGTTTTATATTTTTTGCCCCTCTGAGGAACTGCCTTAATAGAGGATGTGAGAATAAAGGAGGATCCGTGTTGTATTGTGCTGAAATGGCTGAAGCGTGGATCTTGATGGAAGAGAAGGAGAGGCCACTGTTTAACATCTCAGTTAGGTACTGTAAAATCTGAGGTATATTTATTACCCAAGGATTCTGACCCTTTGCTTGATTCCAAGAGCAAAATCGTTTCCATTTGGCGGAGTAGGGTTTTCTAGTAGAGGGTCTCCTGGCCTCCAAGATGACATCATGGACCTCCTTGGAGAGGAGAGTTTGTTGGTAAACTAAGGTATTCTCCATGCAACTAGATTTAGAGTTCTGAGCTGGCTGTGAAGGGTCTTGTAGTTGTGCTGGGACAACAGAAGAGGAACTTGAGGAAGGATCCATGGTGGTGAGTGTGACAGGCTCTTTAGGAGAGGATACCAGTGCTGTCGTGGCCAGTTTGGAGCAATGAGAATCATTTGTGGCCTCTCTGCTCTGGTTTTTAATAGGACTTTGGCCAGTAGAGGTAGAGGTGGGAAGGCATAGACTGTCAATGTTGTCCAATTGAGAGTGCGTCCACTTTCCAGGCCTGTGGATGATAGGTCCTTGAGCAGAATTTTTCCAACTGGTAATTTCTGTGGGTAGCAAATAGATCTATGTCTGGCTGTCCACATGCCTGAGTTATCTTTGAGAAGACTTGAGGATGCAACTTCCATTCGTGTGGGTCTGTCATATTTCTGCTTAAGTTGTCTGCCAGTGTGTTTTCCTTCCCTGGCAAGAATTGTGCCTGTAGTTGAATTTGTAATTCCAGTGCTGTGTTCCACAGGGACATGGCTTGCCTGCACAGGGGGTATGAATGCGTTCCCCCCTGTTTATGTACCACATGACTGTGGTGCTGTCTGTCCTTATTAATAGCTGGCCTGGATGCAGTAGGTCTTTGAAGGTCAAAAGAGCATTTTGTACGGCTAGCATCTCCTTTTGGTTGATATGTAGGTGCATCTCTTTTTGGGACCATTTTTCCCTGAATACACTGACCTGCCATGTGTGCTCCCCAGGCGTAGTCTGAGGCTTCTGTTGTGATGATTTGAGTTGCTTGTGGTAAACAGAAAGGAAGACCTGTGCTTCTTTGGCATGCTTGAGCCCACCACAAAAAATTCCTTTTGAAGGCATGGAATGAGTGGTATAATGGTTTCCAAGCTGTGGCTGTGCTGAGACCATATGTTTTTTAGGTACCATTGTAGTTTCCTCATATGCAGCTTTGCAAATGGTATTAGTAGGATTCAAGATGCCATGAACCCCAGAGCCTGCAGGATTTTCCTTGCAGTTAGCCTGGTTAAAGTTGCCATTTTGTTGTAGTATTGAGACAGTTGCCCTTGTTTGTCTGGCGTGAGGTAGGCCATCTGGGTTGTTGTATTTAAGTTGGCACCCAGGAAAATTATCTGTCGAAAAGGTATTAGTTTTGATTTCTTTTTGTTCACTGTGTACCCAAGGCAGTTTAACAGTTTTATTACAAACGCCAGATGTTGCAATAGAAGGTCCTTTCTGTCTGCTTGGATCAGGCAGTCGTCCAGATATGGGTAGATTTGGATTCCGCGTTGTCTGCAGAAGGCAATTACTGATGCCAGGCATTTCGTAAACACTCTGGGCGCAGTAGATAAGCCAAAGGGCAATGCAGAGAATTGGTAATGGGTTGAACCTGCAAGAAATCTGAGGTATCTTCTGCAATCTTGTCTGATAGGGACATGCAGGTATGCCTCCTTGAGGTCCAACGTTACCAGCCAAGACTCCTTGCCCAGCATGGGAAGAAGCTGCTGTAATGTGAGCATCTTGAATTTTGGTACCTCTAGAAATGTGTTTAGAATAGATAGGTCTAAGATGGGTCTCCAATCTTTGTCCCTCCTTGGTACCAGAAATAGCCTTGAATAAAAACCTTGACCTTGTTCTTTTGCAGGTACCTCTTGAATTGCTTTCATATTCATGAGAGCGGAAATTTGCCTTTGTGCCTCTGCCCATTGATTTTGTGGCAGGTTTGGCATGCCTCTCATTTTTGGAAGGGTGTGAAAGTGGAACCTGTAGCCTCTGTCTATAATATCCAGAATCCATTTGTCCTGTGTAACAATGTGCCAGTTTTTTGAAAATAAGGCCAGTTTTCCGCCCAAAGGTGCTGCCATTATATCTTTGTTTGGCAGGCATAGGGGAAAGTCATTGCATCTGTTTTCTAAATCACTGTGGCCTATCTTCTCCACCTCTGGGGGCTGGTGATTGCCACTGTCTAGCTCTGTAAGACCCTTGAGGTTGTCCTCTACCCCTTGGGCGTCTGTATCTGCCCCTTTGGGGTCTGTCCGTGGCTGGAAAGGACCAATTTTTTGAAGGCCAGTTTCTGCTGAAGCGTGGAGGCTCAACCTCCAAGAAATCTTTAACTGTTTGCATAGATTTAGCTTTTTCCTCCATTTTCTTTAGTACCTCCTCAGCTTTAGCACCGAACAATACATCTTTTTGTAGTGGTGCATCTAATAACTTTGCTTTGACATGATCTGGTAAGGTTTTCTCTTTGAGCCAAGCATGTCTATGTATGACAGACCCCGTGACAGCAGCTCTGCATGAGGCCTCTAAAGCATCAAAACCACACTGCAAGGTATGTTTCCCCACTTGTTATGCTCCATGCAACAAATCCTGCAACTCTTTCAAGTCTGGCTGTTCTGTTTGCGTCATTTTGCCTTTCAGCTGAGATAGCAAGAACTGTTGGCATTTTAACATATGAAATTGACAGTTTAATGCCCTCATGGTTAAAGTGGCTGATGTATACACCTTTTCCCCCCACCTTTCTAATGCTCTAGAATCTCTTTCTGAAGGCAAAGGGTTTTTAACAATAGAGGCCTTAATCCCCTTGGGACCCTGTGAAATTGTTTCTGGGTCAGCAGTATGGCTTTTATAAAGGAACTGGTGAGAATCAGGAACCCGGTAATATCTGTCTGGTTTAAAAGGGGCTGGAGGTAATAAGCCTGGATTAAGACAGGCTTCTGCGTACACATCATCCAAAATATCTAAGACAGGAGGAATAGCCAGGGGCCTATGTTGGGGAAGTCGTAGAAATTCCCTGAGCCTTTTCTTGGAATCTGAGAAATCTTGGCCTTCCCAGTGGAAGTGCTCTCTCAATGTATGCATGGTTTCCCCAAAAGAGAAGTCCTCAGAGGGGGAGACCGAGGGAATAGACTCCTCAGCATCAGTGTCATCAAATGGGGAATAAGTGCAATCCTGGTCCTCAGAATGGTCTGAAGTAATAGAAGCCTGGTCTGAGGAAGGGTAGTCTTCCTCCAACCTGGGTCTTTTGTCTGAGGGGGGTTGAAAACCCCTGATGAGAGTAATCAAATCCTCAGCCATTTTAAGCATCTGTTTTTTAGGCATGGGGCTTTGAGAGGGGGTCTGAGGCCCTTGTTTTTTAATTTTCATTGCAGCTTTGGACTTAGTGAATGATTTAATAGAGGAGGTGGTAGGCCTAAAAACACCTTCAGAAATGGCAGGCCTGGCTGAAATTTCGGTTTCCCCGCCAAGAGTGGCGTCGGTATCTGCAGTGGGAATGGAGACCGAGGATCCTGCGGCCTCAGGTACTGAAGTCGCCGGTAAAAAAGTTTTATCGGTAGTCAGGGGCTGCGTAGGCGCCTCGCTGAGAACGGGAGAACCGGTAGTCGGCCTAAGCGTGATCTCAGTACTCGGTGCAGGCCTCGGATGTCTATCCTTATCCTTGCGTCTTTTGCCTAAAACTGGCGTCTGTGTATCCGACGACATGATACAATTACATTTTTTGCCAAAATAATGAAGGGCGAACTCCGCCCGGCGCTTAATAGTGCGCTTGTTAAACCTAGCACAAAAACGGCAGGCCGAGATGTCGTGGTCTGGCCCTAAGCAAGGTATACAGTAAGAGTGAAAATCCTTATGCGTTATTTGCTTCCCACAAGAAATGCAATTATTAACTTTGTCTGACATCGGTTTGAGACAAGAAAAGTTTCCCCAATAGGGTACTTAGCTTTAAAGAAGACTTCGGCTGAAATACTGTTAGTAAATCTCAGGAGCTGGCCGACCGGCACTTGCGAACCTCTTCTGCTTCGGGCACCGCGCGGCAAGAAAGACAGAAGAAAATGGCGTCGGCTGCCTCTTTTATACCCCTGCCGCACTGACGTCAGGGAAGAAGCGACGACAACCGACGCCGGACCTAGACTTTGGAATTCGGCCGACCGAGGACCCGCCTGACGACAGGATAACCCAAGTGTGATGACTGCAGCTGTATGCACGATGAACATCCTCTTTGGATTCTCACAATTAATAAGAACTCCTACGAGAATCCACAAACCTAGCAACAAGGAAACTACTCTGGACTGGATCCTTATTAATAGCCACCCCGAAACTTATACTCCAGGAACCCTTCCCGACGATATCAGTGACCATATGCTTACCTACATTATTAGACAAAAAGTCCGCATTCCAACGACTCAATCTCAAAACCTCCCGCTCAAAAAAATTCTTTAATCCAGACAGCTTCCTAACCGAATTGCAAGCATGTGACTGGTCACCACTAACACATCTAGAACTTGATGAAGCCGTTACCTACTTTAATACTAACTTTCTTCAAATCCTCGACTGCCATGCACCTTATCGCTCTACTAGACTAAGAACCAAATCTGCCCCATGGCTCACAAAACAAACTAGGCAAAAGATACTCCTCAGAAATAAAATCTGGGCTAAATGGAGAGCTACCAAATGTCCAACAAACCACCTCCACTTTATACAGCTAAGAAATGCCACCAAGAAGGATATTCTTAGAGACAAAAAAGACTTCTACCTTCACCTTCAACAAACCAGTCAACAAACTCCACAAAAACTTTGGTTTGGGATAAACAAACTTCTTCAGCCAGGCCACACTATTACTCCAGACCCAACCGGTTTCAACCATTACAACTCCAACCAGATCCCTGATACCTTTAATAACTACTTTACAGAAGCCATTCAAACCCTAGCCAATTCTTTACCACCCTTCATTACTTCCCAACCAAATACCTGCAATACTTCATTGCCTACCTTTAAAATACAACCTGTATCTACATCCCTTATCTGCAAACTACTTCAAAAATTGAAACCTTGCACCCCCCCCTTCTGCTGACTGTCGCCCATGTGAATACCTACAAATAGCCGCAAAAGCCATAGACTATCCCACCTCTATCCTTATCAACACAACTATCTCAGAAGGCAAAATCCCTGCTCTATGGAAGATATCCCACATCATCCCTCTACACAAAGGTGGACCTTAATGGAAAAACGTATTCACAAACAACTACTTAACCACTTACTACAAAATAACCTACTAGCAAACTGCCAACATGACTTTAGGCCATTCTATAGTACATCGACTGCCCTCTTATCCTTTACTGACTCTATATATAAAAGTCGTAACAATAACTCTTTTTCCTCTGCACTATTTATTGACCTGTCAAAAGCCTTTGATATGGTTAACCATAACTTACTTCTAGACAAACTAAAGGCTCACTCTCTCTTGATCCTCACGCTATACAATGGTTTAGGTCTTACCTGGAAAATAGACAGTAAGCAGTACTCTGGCACAGCAATCTGTCTTCACTACTCCCAGTTAATATTGGAGTACCCCAGGGCTCTGTCTTAGGTCCCCTACTCTTTTCCTTATTTATTAACAATTTACACATGAATATACCTCAAGCCACCTGCATTCAATATGCTGACGACTCCACCTTAATCTATACAGCCAAGAATATAGCCTCTCTCCACTCCCTCACCCAAACTGTTTCAGAATGTTGAAAACTGGTTTATGCAACACTGCCTCCTCCTAAATCCCCAAAAAACAAAGCTACTGCTTTTTACTCCAACTCATAAGTCACCTAATCCTTTCTTCTCTATAACCTCTAACAATGGTACCAACATTACCCCAAATACTACAACCCGCCTACTAGGTGTAACTATTGATAATAGTCTCAACTATGATGAACACATCAACTCCACTATAAAGTCTGTTAACAAAAAACTTGGCACCCTCTATAGAATCAAACCCTTCCTTACCCCTTCTGCAAGGAAAGCGATTGCCCAAACCCACCTCATTTCCACTCTTTTCTATGCCTCTGTTATATATACTAACCTATCCAAAAACAACCTCTCTAAACTCTCCACCTGTTATAATAGCATAGCTAGATTCATCACCAGCTCCCCCTTTAAAACTCACCACTGCCTCAACCTCAAACAACTTGAATGGCTAGAATTACAAAACCATATACTCTGTCAACAATTACTTATTACTCAAAAGATCCTATACCACCCCAACAACACCTCTATCCTCACTAATCTAATTACACCATATACAAATCTAGCTACACTGCGCTCTGCTAATAAGCTTCTAGTTTCCTTAAATAAAGCTAACAACAAAGCCGGAGATTCACTCTTCTCAAACACTGCAGGAAAAATCTGGAATCAGCTTCTTTCAGATTTATCTACCCTTGCTTCTACTTCTCTTAAAACCATCTTAAAGAACATCTGAAAACTCATTGGCTTTGTCCATGTGCTAACCCAGACTGATATCTTTTTTACTTTGTATTCCTACCCCTATCCCTACTCCTGTAACCTATGCCTCCAAATCTAGTTACTACTCTTTCTTTGAAATATGAGGTTAACATATGTGTTCTTTTCCCTTACCTGAGACTTGCTCATACCTATTAGTGTGTTTTTGTATAATTGTTTAGTATAATTTTTACTAAAATTGTTATAGTTTATACATTTATTATTATAACTGTTTTTAGACCAATGCTACCCTGTATTGTGATTCTTTATGTTTCTATGCATTATTAACTTTGTCACTGTTCATGCTTGGAGCTTTTCTCCCCGGGCCTCAACTGAAAATGGACATATATCCAGCTAGACTAGCCCGGTTAACAAATGTAAAATAAATAAATAAAATATGATGTCAAGCTTGTAATGCAAAATTAAAGTGTGGGAGTTAGCCCATGATGCAGCAGCACAAATATCTTCTAAATAAACCCTAAACCAGAAATCCTGGGAAGTGGCAATAGATCTCATGGAATGAGACCTGACTGGTATAAGTAAGGGGGCATTATTCTAATACACATGAATGATGCAACTTGTTAACCAATGATCAATAATAGTTTTAACAACAGCTTTCCCTTTTCTGGAATATGAGAAAGCAACAAACTGATCAGACTTCCTAACCAGATAGAATCACAATTGTCTATGGACGTCCAAAAGATGCAATGTATATTCACCCTTATTTTGAAACTTCAGAAAACTTATAGGGAGATTAATAGAGTACTAATCTCACTGGATATTCACATCCCAACTCCACCCCCTGCCCTGAAAACCACAGGGAAAAACTTCTCTAATGAAAATTTCACACTCCTCAAAACTGAGGTGGAATCCTTCAAAGCCCACAGGCCTGTGGAAAATACAGCCCAGACCGCAGAATCCTTTATAAACGCATTCTATGAACACCTTCAGGAATGCATGGATCATGCAATCCCAAATAAAACCAAGACCCAATCCTCCAAAGGCAGACGTCCTGTCTGGTGGACCCCAGCCATAAACAAACTATACAATAGAAGGAGGAAGCTACTACATGATAGACCAAAATCCCAAAAAGGGAAGGCATCGCTGATCAGTATTAGCAAAAAACTACGGGCACTCATAAAATCGTCTAAGGCCAGCTTCGAGAGAAAAATTGCACAGGACACTAAGGATAATCACAAGGCTTTCTTTAGTTATGTTAGGAACCTGGGTGGGAATTCCCAGATATGCTCAGAAATAGTCCAAAATGACAAAAAAAATACACCAAACCCACAGACATTGCCAACATCCTAGCTGACAGGTTCAGCGCAAACTCCCCCCCCCCTCACCAAAAGGGCAAATATCTATCCCAGCAGAGTGCTGTCTCCCTGACATCTCAGATGCTCAGGTAAGAGCCGCCCTCTCCAAAGCAAAAAACACAGCATCAATGGGAACAGACGGTGTCCCGGGCTGCGACCTACATGAACTCCAAGAAGGGCTAAACCCAAACATAAAACTACTGTTCAATCTCAGCCTTACTGTAAGATATGTACCCAAAGAGTGGCGTACAGCAACAGTGGTCCCTCTCCACAAAGGTGGTGCCTCAACGGATCCTGGAAACTATCGCCCCATAAGCCTGGCTAGCTTGGCCTGCAAAGCTATGGAAAGGATCATCATGGACCTCATAAATAAAGATATTGGGGACCTACAGACACTGGATCCTACCCAGTTCGGCTTTGTTAAAGGCAGATCCTGCTTCTTAAACCTGGTCGATTTCTTTGAAACAGTCACCAAGGCCATTGACGAGGGGAAGGTGGTCCACACAGCCTACCTGGACCTCGCAAAAGCCTTCAATACAATACCCCACTCGGGCATTATAGATAAGCTCACCAGCTTAAATATAAACCCCTATATCACTAGATGGGTTGCAAACTGGCTCAAGGACAGAACCCACATGGTTAGAATTGCTGGAGCCATGTCAGACTCCAAACCAGTTACAAGTGGCGTCCCACAAGACTCAGTCCTGGGACCTGTCTTGTTCGGTATATATTTCTCAGAGGTACTGGGACCCGTCTTGTTCGGTATATATTTCTCGGAGGTACAGGCCAACATGGAAGAACTGTGGCTGACCAAGTTCGCAGATGACTGCAAACTGGGCGCCATAATCGACTCTCCAGCCGACAAAAGCATCCTCCAAAAGGGCCTCATAGAAACAGACAACTGGTGCAAGAGCCATGGCCTCAAGCTAAACGCCAAAAAGTGTATAGTCACCCCCTTTGGCAAAAACAAAGTGCCCACAAATTACCACATAGGTGGTAATCCATTAAGTACAGAAGAAGTAATTAGGGACCTTGGGACCCAGGTTGATAGCAATCTCTCATTTGACAACCATGTGGCCAAAGTGGTTAGAAAAACATTTTATATAGCCCACCTAATCATGAAGGGATTCACATCTAGATCAGGGGAGGTCATTGTGCCTCTTTACTCATCCCTCATCAGGCCCATAATTGAGTACAATGCCCCTTTTGGGATGTACCTTACCAGACACCTGCAGCAACTGGAAAGACCCCAAAAGTACCTCACCAAGAGGATCAAAGGGCTCAAACAGATGCCATATGCTGCCCGGTTAAAGAAACTCCAGCTCTACTCAGTGGCACACCGCCTGCTCTGAGGCGATCTGTGCCTGACGTATAAAGCCATGTCCAACCCAGAATTAATGGACATGCTGCACCTCAGAAAATCCAAATCCCATCGAGCTACATGCTCGAGAGACTTGAACCTCAGCAATGAAATAAATAGGACATGCTGGAGGGACAGATTCATAACCCAGAGGCTCCCTTCACTCTGGAATAAAATCAAGGTTAGGCAGAGTCCCTCATTGACTCTCTTCAAGAGGAATCTTGATGAGTGGATGGGAGATCATAGGTTTACCCCGGGTATCACTTCTGTGTCACTGTTAGACAGAGGCACAGTATACTAACCTCGAAAAAGGGCATAGCAAAATTAATTTAAAATGGGTGGCGAAAGCCAAACACACTGAGAAGAAATGATGATCTTTTGGGCAGGGGAAGAAAGCCTGGATTGCCTAGCCATCATCGGAATTGCAGAAACCATGCGGTTAGTCGCAAACTGTGAAGATCTGGGTAAATTCATCCTGAAAGGTGAGACAGAAGGTCCAGAAGTGGTTTTAGGGTCCACGGAGGGCAAATTAGGTGAAACCAGAGGAAGGTGAAACCAAACATGTTGAGGCCAAAAAGAGGCAATGAGAACCACTTTGCTCTTCAACCTGTGTGTTTCTAACGAAATTTGGGAATTAGGGGGACAGGAGAAAAGGCATAAAGTAGACATGAGGCCAAGCATGGACTACAGCAGCTTTTGGTGTCTGCCTCTGTGGGGAATCAAGGCAAAGTACCTGCTACACTTGCTGTTGAAAGGGGAGGTAAAAAGGTCACAGCAGGGTTGACCTCATCTGATGAAGAACTAGTTTCCTCACTGACTAAGTCACAGACCACTTGTGAGGCATCAGAAGCACCCTGCTGAGCCTGTCCGCCAATATGTTGTGCTTCCCTGGAATATGAGTTGCAACTAGAAAGTGGTTGGTAGAGAGTCCACTGCTACACTCTCATCGCCTCTCGGCAAATGGGGTAGGACTTGGTTCCAAGCTGTTTGCTGAGATACCACACAACAGACATGTTGTCGGTCTGAATCGCAATTGTCCCCAGAGGAAGAATGGAGTGAAGGGCTTGCAATGCTAAAAGCACTGCCCTCATCTCTAGGATACTGATATGCAGATTGGTATCCTGGGGAATCCACATGCCTTGGACTGTCTGCCCCAGGTTATACCCCCACCCCAGCTGGGAGGCATCCGTGGTCAACGTGGTGGCGATGGTGGGAAGAATGAAAGGTTGACCCAGAGATACTTCCGGATCATGTAAGAAATCCTGCACACCTGAAACAATTTCAAAGGATGACTGAGGGGTGATGCAGAAAGGACCACTGAACAGGCAATGTCCACTGGAGAATTCTCATATGTAAGTGAGCTGCTGGTAGTAAGCTAACTGTTGCAGCCATAGAACCCAGAGCCATGAGAACCAGACTTGCTGTTGGGTCTGGTACTGCTAACATTTGCTTGATATGTGCCCACAGAGAGAGAATATGATCCGGTGGATTAAAAGTCAGGGTTTTGGTTGTGTCCAAGTGGGCCCCATAAAATCTATAATTTGCACAGGCTGGAATTGTGACTTCTGAAGGTTTATGGTGATCCCTAAGTTAGGGGCTAGTTGTAAGAAAAAATCCCTGGCCTGGATCGGCAGATGCCTGGATGGTGCGACTAGGAGCCAGTCATCCAGGAAAGGAAATGTGTAGAATCCGTGCAGTCTAAGGTGAGCTGCAACCATTGCCATGCATTTGGTAAACACCCTGGAGGCTTGTAGTGAGACCAAATGGAAGAGGTACCGTCTGAAGTGTCTGCTAGTTTTGATGTGATAGTATACATCCTTCAGGTCTATCAAGCACATCCAGTCATCCTTCTGTAAAAAGAGAAGGATGGATTGAACCGTGACCATCCTGAACTTTGTGAGTCTCACTGATTTCTTCTGGTAAGTCAGGTCCAGTAGGGGCCTGAGGTCCCCTGTTTTCTTTGGAACTAAAAAGAATCGGGAGTAAATCCCTCATCTTCGCTAATCTGAGGGGACCTCCTGGATGACTCTTTTTGGAGCAACTCTGCCACGCCCTAAGTGCTGCCTCCCTCTGACTGGGTGAGATATCGGGGAGGTGTTGTTTGCACTTGGGGGATTTAAAAAGGGAATGGCGTAACCTCTGGGTATAACACCTTGCACCCATTGTTTGTTTGTGATGGCTAACCAGGTATCTAGGTGCAAGGAGCATTGTCCTCTGAATGGCTCCAGAGAGGTTCAGCCGGGCAACACCTCAGGGATGTTGCAAGTATTTCTCCAAGGGAGAATACAGACACCCCTGATTCAGCAGAACCCCTCTGCTTCGAGGGTGGGGTATAACACTGGAATTATTCCTCCCTCTGCCCCTGGTGGAAATATCTCCATGAGCATCCTGGAAAGGACCCTGGGATTTTCTGAACCACAACTTCTTACCCCTGCTCTGATTCCTGGAGAAAGAACTTTGCAGTGTAGAAAAGCGGATCCCGACAGCAGACAGGGTCTTTCAGTCTTTCTCACTGTGGGAGTGTGTGTCATGTACAATAGGTCCAAAAAGGGAGGCACTGACAAGAGTTGCATTAAAGGGTTCCACAAAGTCACATAGCCACATCCAAGGCATGGCGCCAAATAGAAATACCAGAACTGGCCAGCCTAGAAGTATCTTCAACTGCGTGAGAAATCAATTTCATGGACACACTGGGATTGAACTGTAGAATGGCCATACAGGAGGAGAAGGAAGTCCAATCCACACCGCGTTATGGACTCAGGACCAGAACTAGAGAGTTCCTTAAGTAAGTCCCTCTGTAGTCTGATAAAACGGGCAAGGTAATTCAGTGCTCTGAGAGCAAAGGTGGAAAAAGCGTAAACCCCTTTTCCAAATCTTTCCATAGCCCTAGATTCCCTGTTAGGGGGATGGACGGCAGAGCCTTCCTGTACAAGCTCTTTCTTGGTGGCTGACGCCACCACCATGCTATCTACAAGAATGCTCTTTGCCCAGTGAGGTCTATTCTTGGCGGCACTAAGGATCTTGTCTGCTCTTTTTGGGAAATATTCTCCAGCATCTGGTTCCTTCCATGCCCATGCAGATACCAAGTCCTCGAGGGGGGGAGGGATTGGGGGGCACCCAGGATGTAGATGGGCCAGTCCTGAAGGACTCCAAGAAGACAGACTCATCTGGGGTGGGATTTGAGGCTGACCAACCACCTCTCTGATGAAGAATCTTTAACATGTCTCCAAATGAGACATCAGGTGGAGATCTAGCGGACCCCTCTCCATCGAAATCGGTGTCCGCGGTTAGTGATTCCTTTGGAGAATCTAGGTGCATCTTTTGCACCTTCTCTTCTAAGGAACCTCCTTGGTGGGGTGATCCAGGGAGGTGTAAGAGGAGGTCTGGGCTTCCCTAGGTGGAAGAGACTGGAGGTCCTACAGAACCAGATGTCCTGGTGGCAGAAGAGAGGTCTCAGACACAGAGCACAAGATGGGAAGGGGTGCATCTGAAACAGTAGGTTCCAGAGGTCTCCTATGGGCAGAGAGGACCCTTTCCACCACCTCAAAGGCAGAACTGCTAAAATCTGGAGGACGACTGCTCTGTCCAAAGGGATCATGAGCAGGTCGTCCCCAGTCACCAGCAACCTTCCGCTCTGAGGGGAAAGTTGGCACCAAGCTGTCAAACATCAAGGCACCAAGGGGATGCGACAACTCCAAAAACTTGAGAGCAGAAGTCATACCCCAAACTCTATGTCGAGTTTTTAAGGATTCAGTGTTTGGTATAGTCCTAAGTGAAGGAAGCAGAGTTTTATTTTTAAACGTTGAGTTTTGAAGGATTCAGTGTTGGGTATAGTCCTAAGTGAAGGAGGCAGAAAGTTCCATTTTTAAACGTTGACTTTTGAAGGATTCAGTGTTGGGTATAGTCCTAAGTGAAGGAGGCAGAGAGTTCCATTTTAAAAGCTGAGTTTTGAAGGATTCAGTGTTGGGTGTAGTCCTAAGTGAAGGAGACAGAGTTCCATTTTTAAACGTTGAGTTTTGAATGATTCAGTGTTTGGTATGGTCCGAAGTGAAGGCGGCAGAGAGTTCCATTTTTAAACGTTGACTTTTGAAGGATTCAGTGTTGGGTATAGTCCTAAGTGAAGGAGGCAGAGAGTTCCATTTTAAAAGTTGAGTTTTGAAGGATTCAGTGTTGGGTGTAGTCCTAAGTGAAGGAGACAGAGAGTTCCATTTTTAAACGTTGAGTTTTGAATGATTCAGTGTTTGGTATAGTCCTAAGTGAAGGAGGCAGAGAGTTCCATTTTTAAACGTTGAGTTTTGAAGGATTCAGTGTTGGGTATAGTCCTAAGTGAAAGAGGCAGAGAGTTCCATTTTAAAAGTTGAGTTTTGAAGGATTCAGTGTTTGGTATAGTCCTAAGTGAAGGAGGCAGAGAGTTCCATTTTTAAACGTTGAGTTTTGAAGGATTCAGTGTTGGGTATAGTCCTAAGTGAAGGAGGCAGAGAGTTCCATTTTTAAACGTTGAGCTTTGAAGGATTCAGTGTTGGGTATAGTCCTAAGTGAAGGAGGCAGAGAGTTCCATTTTTAAAAGTTGAGTTTTGAAGGATTCAGTGTTGGGTATAGTCCTAAGTGAAGGAGGCAGAGAGCTCCATTTTTTACCTAGAGAAAAGGAGAGTAAAAGCTGGCCACCGGGTAGTCTGGGTTTAAGAATGGAGATAAGGTTTTGGTGTTCAGATCTCAGTGATCTGTTAGAGATGTATGGAAGAAGGATGTCATTTTAAGGCTAAGCATTTATCAGGTGAGAATATTAGTTTGTGAGCAGTGGTTAGTTGTAGATAGTCTAGGTGGTTAGGGAGTTCTAACCAGTTCAGAGAGTGAAGGCTGAGGCAGTGGTGAGTTGATGTTTTGGATTTGGTAGCAAATTTAGAGATCTTATTATAGCAAGCTTTGAGCTTAGAGGTGTTGGCAACAGACAAATTGGTTAGAAGAGGAAGGTAGGAGGTAGGTGGCTGCCAGGGTATGCCTAGTGGAGATGGAAAAAATGTGATTGTTCCTATACAGCATACCTAGCTTTTGGTGGGTTTTCTTTATGTTTTGTTGCATGTGAAAATCAAATTTGAGGTGTTCATCTATGGTAATGCCAAGGAGTTTTGCAGAGGGGACCACTTCAATGGCAGTGTTAGTTTGGCTTAGGACATTGAAAGTGTTTTTGCCAAAGATGAAACCTTGGAGGGGAGAAAATTTGGTATTTTGGATTTATTGGAGATGAGAGAAAGGTGGTTTTGGTGCATCCAGTTCTCTGTAGCGGTAAAGGCCAATTGGGTTTTGGTCAGTAGTTCAGGAAAGTTTGGGGCAGAGCAGACCAAGGTGGAATCATCAGCGTATTGGATGACTGTAGTGCCAGGGATGAAGGTGTGAAGGTTATTTATAAAGATGTTGAAAAGCATGGGTCCAAGGATAGACCCCTGAGGAATGCCAGTAGGTGTAGGCAAGAAGGAAGAGAAGGTGTTCTTCCATTTGACTACTTGAGATCTATCAGATAGGTAACGGGAGAACCAGGAAAGAGTATTTGGGGAGAGACTGAGATTAGCCAGATAATGAAGAAGGTGAGTGTGGGAGATGGTGTCAAAGGCTTTTGAAAGATCTAGCAGTACTGTGGATACAATGAGTCCAGAGTCTCGTGCTTGACTGACAGTTTCTAGGAAGGATAGTAGGGCAGTTATGGTACTGTGGCCAGGACAGAAGCCATGCTGGGTGGGTGTTAGGAGGTGATTTTGAATTAGATAAGGTAAAAGTTGGTGGTGGACACATTTTTCTAGAATTTTAGATATTAGAGAGGGTAGGGCGATGGGGCGGAAGTTAGAAATAGTGGTGTTTTTCCCTCCTTTGTGAAGAGGTAGGATGTAGGCTGAACGCCAGAGTTTTGGTACGTATGACATTTAAGGATCTATTAATCAGAATACTAATTGGGAGAGCAATACCTTTAGCTGCATGTTTGAGGAGGGAAGAGGGAATGTTGTCAGGGGCATTAGAGCATGGCTTTAACTTGGATAGAAGCATTTTTATAAAAGTGGTGGAAACAGGTTTGAGATGAAAATTGAGGGGATTGTTGTTTGGGTTGTTGGGTGAAGTGAAAAGGGAGTTAGGTGGATTATTGGGGAATGTTTTGGTTAGCTTAGCTATGGATTCAGTAAAGAAGGTATTGAAGTGGGAGCTCAGTTCACCGTCAGATAGATTAGGGTCAGGGCAAGGGTTGTTTTGAGATCCAGGATGAAGTAGGGAGTTGACTGATTTCTAGAACTGTTTTGGGTTTTTATTGTTATTGGACTGGAGTTTATTATAGTAGTTTTTTTTGTCCTTGGTAATAAGTTTTTTTACTTGGTTGCGGAGTTCGGTATATACGAATAAGGTAGAGGACAATTTATTTTTCTGATAGAGCTTCCAGGATTTGTCTCTGATGCATAATTTGTTTAGTTTCTTTGGTCAGCCCTGGTGCAGAATTAGTTTTGATTTGCTTATTTCTTAGGGGGGCTAGGGAGTTAAGAGTATCTAGGAAGACAGAGTTAAAATGCTCAACAGCATTGTCGAGTGGGAGGGTATTTAGAGGTTGCCAGTTAATTTGTTTAAAGATGTTAGAAAAAATTAAGGGGTTGAAGTTGCTGAGGTTACGAGTTTGAATGTAGAGATGCTGGTGTTGGATGGAGTTACTTGATCAATGGATGAAGGCAAGGAGATGGTCACTGAAGGTGTCAGGGATAGTGCCACAGAGTGATTTTGCTTGGATGGGAGACTAGAATCCAATCTAAGATGGACTCTGGGGGTGATTTTTGTTAGGGCGAGTAGTTGAAGAGATTACTTGGGTGAAGTTTAGAAGGTTAATGGAAAGTGAGGGGGATGGTGTGTTAATTTTATTCCAGTCGATACTGACATCGCCTAGAATATAAGTTTCATATTTTATTTGAGTTGAGGCCCAGTAGAGAATATCTTCAAGGGTGGAGATATTGTTGCCTGGGGAGATGTATAAGGAAATGAAGCAGATATTTTTATGTTTATTTAATCGGAGAAGGCTTGCTGTGATTTCAGAATTTTTGAAATTAGGGGTAGGGATTTGAAGAGGAATTAGAGAGAGAAGATTGGAGTAAATTAGAACAGAGCCTCCACCTTTTTTGTTTAAATGGTCACTTCTGAGAATATGGTAACCAGGAGGTAATATTTCAGAGTCAGTGATATGGGGTTTTAGCCAAGTTTCAGAGATAGCTAGGATGTTGGGTTGATTGTGATTAATCCAGGCTTGTACATGGCAACATTTGTTGTTAAGGCTCTGGGCATTGATAGTGAAGATCTTCAGAGTGCTAAGGGGGGAAGTGGGAGGAGAAGAGAAAGGGTGGGGAGTGTTATTTGTTGTAGGTGCGGAAGAGGGTGGAGGGATGGAGTAGTTTGTGCTAAGGCAAGGATCAGGGTTAGGATGAATGTCTCCAGATAAGGCTAGGACATTGTAGGTGATAAGTTTTGGTCTGTAAGGTTTGTATAGTAGGTATTTGTTAGGGTTTAGCAGAAGTTTCAGAGAGAGTTTTGGTTGAGCTATAGAATAGTCTGGGATGAAAAAGATGCAATAGGTTGGGTGGAATAAGGGAGGAGGATATGGAGTGAAAGTGAGGGAGTTGAAGAGGTTGTAGTTGGGGGTTAGGGATAGTTTGAGTAGGAGGGAGGAATGGAGGAGCATTATGGGTGTAAGTAGCAGCAAGATACAGAGGTATTAGTAAGATGAGAAGGGAGCTAGGGAGTTGAATAGTTAAGGGGAGTTGGTAGGGCATGTTAGGATAGGGTAGGGTAATGTACAGTGAAGAGAAGAATAATGTGGAATGCTAGTTGAGAAGGGAAGGTCTAGAAGTGAATGGAGAGAGTTAGATATTCTAGGCAAGGATAATGGAAGAATGAGTGTATAGGGGTATAGGAAAATTGTAGTGGGAGGAGTAGTAGTGGGAGGGGAAAGAGGTGGAGTGTTCCCTGATTAGGGGAGAGGTAATTGGAAGAGGACTGTGACTAGATAGTAGGTTTGGTAGGAGTTTGTTAGGTATAAATGTAGATGTGCTGGGGGCGGGTGGGAATTGGGGGCAGGATAGGGGAGCGGAGTGAGCCCGTAGGGTGAATGGAGCGGGTTCAGACAGGTAAGTGAGCCAGTCAGCCAAAAACTAACAGTAAGCAGTTGATTACTGAGTTCCTTAGTTGAGACAGGGTAGGTCAAGGGGGATAGCTAATATTGGTCGTGAAGGTAAGTAGTAGCAAAGCAAAGTAAGCAGTGAGTAGCAGGTAGAGATAGGGCAGAAAGACAGTTCACAAGCCTAGGACAGAAACATTAAAAAGCTATGGAGATCAGGGAAGAATGGAAGAGTTACATACTGTCCTAGTTTAGAATGCCATCTAGTGGTCATTTAGAGTAATAACAACAGAGGCAAGTGAGCAGAGAGATATATCAGGGTTAGGGAAGGCTCTTAAGGAATAGCTTCAGGAGACAGCACAGAAGTGATAAAGGATCTAAATGCTAGGGGATAGAGAGGGGAGAGAATGGCTGCTGGGTATCCTGGCTAAGGCAGCATATAGTACGTACATCAGATATTAAGCAAGTGTTTAAATAATACCACTTTTAACACATACTTTCTTGCCTCCTAGTGAACAGGGTTCATTAAGCAGGACAGCAAGTCTTTATGCTATAGTAGACTTGAATGGATTTGGTCTGCAGGGAGTCCATTCACCAGGTAGGTATGTTCAAGTTTAGTGTAGGATAGAAGGTTCAAACAGTGTTGGAGAAGCTGGGGCCAGAACACACAGCAGCTGAGGGATAGATCCTAATGATGTTTTAGCTGAGCGCGGCAAACAAGAGCTGAGGTACGTGAGAGAAGCTAGACAGTAAGGGTAGTTTGGGAGAAGCTCTAGCTTCGGATCTTAAGCTTGCTGACAGCCATGTCGCGTCCATGCTCAGAAAGTACAGTTGTGTACACTTACCATAAATGTAGATGTTAGAGTGTCTTCACTGTTGCAGTCATGACTGTAGGAAACAGAACCTGAGGTATTTTCTGCGTTCCTGCCTGATGGGAATGTGTAAATATGCCTCCTTTAAATCCAAAGTTACTATCCATGCATTTTTGGTCAGCATTGGAAGTAGCTGCTGTAGAGTAAGCATCTTGAATTTTGGTATCTCTAGAAAAGTGTTCAAGACTGACAGATCCAGAATGGGTCTCCATGAATTTTGCTTCCTGGGGACTAGAAAGAGCCTTGAGTAAAAACCTTGTCCCATCTCTGAAAGTGGAACTAGTTCTATGGCTTTCATAGCCAAGAGAGCTTCCACCTGGTTTAAGGCCTCTGTCCTTTGATGTTTTGGAAGATCTGGCCATCTGCTTGGCGTTGGTAGGGTATGAAAATGGAATTTGTAACCTCTTGAAACCACATCCAGAACCTGCTTGTCTTGGGTTATACGAGTCCAATTTAGATGAAAGAGAGAATGTTTTCCTCCGAGAGGGGCTTCCAGACAAGAAGTTCCTGCAGCCCAACAGAGGGAGTCATTGGGTCTGTTTCCTACAGTCATGACTGGAACAGTGAAACACGATGAACATCTGAGATTCCACAGGTTTGGAGAAGACTGAACAGACATCACCAGGTCACCCGATATCAGATTCGAAGACTTTGCATCCGTGGACTGAATAGGAGTAGTACATATTACTATCAGATCTGAAGCCTTAGGATCTGAAGATTTTTTTCTTTGGCTACAAAGTTGGGTCTGAAGACCTTATCTTTTGTGGCAGCTCCAAGGCCAATGAAGTCTTCAGAGACTTTGGTGGTGATCTTTTCCTGTGCTCCAAAGGACACTTTGAAGATTTACTGAGGAAGATGAAGGAGGTAGCAGCCCCTTGAGAACTAGTTTATTCCATCAATCAGGAGTACCCTGGAATTAAATCCGGTGCAAATGGTACAATTTGTAGCTAAATGCACTGCACCTAAACAATAAACACGCTCCCTTTGGGCTTCCAAGTTCAGGATTTTGTGCCCACAGGAACTGCATTTCTTGAAACCCACAGGTTTCTCAGTCATTACACTTAAAAAGGTAGCAAGAAAAAGGATTTTTTTTTGTTTTTTAAAGCTATAGAAAAAATAAGAAGAAATTATCAATAATGGTGGTTAGAAATACCCAGTTAAAGAAATAGGAAACAAGAGGACAGAACAGGAGTACCAACAATGGTACCTGCAAAGATGTTACTTTGTTAAAAGTAAGAAAAAATAAACCTGTTGAGAAGAGATTGGAAACTAGAGGGAAGTAAAAAAAACTAAATATATGTGAAAATATAAGAAGGAAATGGAAATAAATTGGTCTTACAGTTACCTAAACGCTTAAAGGCTATGGGAGAGGATCCATGTCCGTGCAGGAGGGCGGCAAATGAGATCTATGACATTGGGGTGGACTACAGCATTATAGATAGAGGGAAGAGCTTGAGAGTTGGATTTAAATTTTGTAGAATGCAGCCAAGCTGGATCTGTGGATCAGATTCATAACCCGTATGTTGAGGACGAATGAAAAGGACAACATCAGATCTTAAAGTTTACCTAAATACCTGAGTAAGAAAAGGTGGAGACTGTCTGAATTACATGAGGGAGAAGATGTATAAATTGACTGGTACACCCATAAATGATATGGTGTTACAAAAGGAGCACACGGTGTTCTTGGGCAATATGAGAAGAGAAAAAAACAAACCCAAGCCTAACCCGGCAAAATTTCAAACCTATCAACAAAAAGAACACGTCCTAACAAAACGACGGCAGAGAGAAAAACAGAAGCACGCAAGTATATGTGGACATTGAATACCTGGCTTACAAAAAAAGAAAAACATAAATTCTTCCCCTCAGAAGACAATGCAGAGAAAAAGGTAGTGATATTTTAATTTTTTTTTCTGGAGGGCCAAAAATGTTCCTCGATTATGAGCCAGGAAGAATGGTTCTGATGCTTTTCCCCATCTTCAAAATAAAGCTGGAAGAAAGGCAGAAGAGGCTTTGCCAGTGGTGACCAAAATTAACAGCAGCAGCTCTGTTCAGCATCTGACTGATTACAGGAGCTGGACAATACAAGATGAAAAAATGGAAATACAATACAGGTAAGAACTAACTGTTAAAAAGATTATGGGGGACAAAACAGACAAACTTAATTAAAACAACTAGACTTTAGGCCATCAAACTGCCAAGTAGAATGGATGATTTTAGTCAGTCAAAAAAAAAGAAAGATTGGTTAAACAGAAACATTTACGAAATAACATTATGAGGAGGTCCAGTGAAGGATAAATAATCAAAGTTTATTGAGCGCCTTTTTCACTCTAAGGAGACTTCTTCAGAATAAAACCCAACTTAAAATACCACCGCGGTGGTGCAACGGTAGCGTTGTTGCCTCACAGCAAGAGGTTCTCCCGTTCAATTCTCGGCTGGAACGCCTTCTGTGTGGAGTCTGCATGTCCTCCCCGGGGTTGAGTGGCGTTTGAAAGACATGCGCAGAATGGGCGTGCCTTCGCTGAAGGTTGGACGTCGAGCTGGCACCTCGGCACTCGTAAAAAATAAAAAAATCTATTGCCAATCATTAGCGGACCGGAGTTCCGCTGTGGCGACCCTGAACCGGGAAAAGCCGAATGAAAAAGAAAAAGAAGATATACTCTAGGCAAATAATCCTATTGGATAATTGTAAATCAACTGATAATTACATGCATACTGAAGCAATTATAAAACATAAATGGAAATTATAATCCATAAGTGCAAAGTGGAAATAAGGAATCTGGACAAAAAGAAAGTATCCCTCCTGGCAGCAACATGAAAATGCACTGGGACACTTCATTCTCCTCATCCATCCTCAACATGTGTCAGAGTAACTCCTGGGGATATACTGGTCCTAGTGGATGAGGAGAGGCACTGGTGTCAGCCAACTGTCAACTGCAGGGAAAAATATCTCAAAAACAAAGCAAGGACAATGAAGTGGGAATGTTTTTTGGTTAAATGGGTGGAACTAGCAGGTAAAGCCACAGTGACACAGCAACGCGTCATTAAAGCTGGCTTCTGCACATTTCAATAGTAAATCAAGCAGTCTGGACAGTTAGTTATGTAAATTAATTAGGAGTTCTGTACTTAACATAACTTGGCATGTGTGTCATCCCTTCTTTATTCTTCCTCACTGATGGGTTACAGATCTGATATTTGGATCCGACACAGCAGCATCTTCCAGACTTTAGATTCCAATCTCAAGCTCCTCCCTCTTCCCACAATGTACCACACTACTCAAACCCCTCAGACCGAGTTTACTGTCTACGTCTACTGATTTATAGAGACAGAAAAGAAAAGAAGAAATAACTGAAACCTTGAACTCAAAGTTCCCATAATTTATGATATCCTCCCACAGAAAATAAGGCCGTGGAAGGCTGGAAGGGAAGGTGAAGAAGAATGGAGGAGGGCAACACATATGCCAAGTTATGGTTAAGTACATAATGCCTAAATATGAAGTTGTCCTCTTCATTCTTCCTCACTGACGGGTAGAGTCCCCAGCTACATAATTCTTGGGAGGCCCTCAGGGGAGAAATGTGGGAGCACTGCCAAACCAAGGAAGCTCTACTCCTGGAGACAATGTCCACTTGCAAAAAAGTGTCACAAGGATACGAGTATTACATCCAGAATGCAGCAGAGCTATAAACAAGAGCAGTTCAGTTGGAAGATCAGATGAAGTACCCATAGGTCTAGCAGAATGGCTCCAGGAGGGCAAGGCAATTCTGGAACATCTCTAGTAAAAATCAGATAGTCAGTAATCCATACGGTCAGGACAAGTTTGGAAAGGATATACCAACTGTTGGTTAGACTTTTCTACTATTTCGCTTTGCGAAAATAAGAAATTAAAAAGGTAAATGTCTGTGCATGTCAAAGAGGTGAACAGATTTTTGCCCTAGTTAAAAAAAAGAAAGGTAAAACAAGATGACAATGTGTGCAATGAATAATGCTGGGAATCTGTGACTACTCTGGGTAAAAAGGAAGGGTCAGTACGGGAGATGTCCCCTCAAGACAAATATGAGGCGACTTTGAAGACTAGCCTAGATTAGTTAGTGTCTGGATAGGCCCCTATTGAAAAACTCTGAAGTGCCAAATTGGGAAACGGTCTCGATAGGAGCTCTGAAAAAGACGTTATGTACTCACCATAACGTTCCATGTTTGTTGTCCATCTTGCCATTCATTCTTACTTGGGTTCAGAGCCGATCCTCCACTCCGACGAATACACAGCTGGAAGTCTCAAACTTGGCTCGTGGGAAGGCAGGTATCCCATGATGCAGTGGAGCAACTCTCCAGATCTTGTTTGCTGCTAACAGTACTAATGAGTAATATATAGGTATGACCCCTGACCCCATGTCAAGGAGAAAACAAAAAGAGACAAAGGAGCTCATGTATAAGAGGAAAGATCACCACCAGGTCCTCTAGGAGTCCTTGGACGGGGGAAGGAGGGGGGAGGTCGTAAGAAGGAATGGCAGGATGGACAACAAACATGGAACGTTACGGTGAATACATAACTTCTTTATGTTATGTTGTCCTATCTTGCCTTCATTCTTACTTGGATGGGACAGCGTCCCTAGCACCTTTTTCCCGGGTGGCTCACTGGAGTACACCTATGAGCACAGTGGAACCACAGGAGGTCCGGTGCCTGGAGGCCAAATCCACTTTGTAATGAGTGATAAATGTATGAGGACTGGCCAACATAACTGCAGCACAAATACTGTCCATAGACATTCTGGAGTGAAAAGCTGAGGATGTAGCTAATGCTCTGGTTGAGTGATCTCTAATACAGAATGGTAACTTTCTATTATTGGAGGTGTAGATAAAGGTGATACAAGTTGAAAGCCAATTTGAAAGGGGGACTTTAGATACTGGCATACCTTTTTTGCCTCAGAGAAGGAGATGAATAACTGATCAGATTTCCTGAAATCTTTAGTTCTATTTAACAGAATCTGAGCTGTCTATGCACGTCCAATTGGTAGAGTTTATACTCTGCCTTGCTGCTATGATTGGGGAAAAACACCAGGAGCTCAATGGATTGACTGATATTGGATTGAGAGCAAACCTTAGGTATAAAAGACGGATTAGTTTGTAGCGATACCCTATCCTTATGAAAGATCAGAAAGGCAGATCTGATTGATCGTGCTTGCAACTCAAACTCTTCTGGAAGATGTTACCACTACTAGAAATATGGTCTTCCAGCAAATAAATTTGAGGTCGCTAGATAAGAAGGGCTCGAATGGTGACAATGTTAGTTGAGATAGGACAAAATTTAAATCCCAAGGAGAAAGTGGTTCTTTAAAAGGAGGTCTCAGTAAGGAAGTGCCTTTTAAAAATGCTTTACACAACCTGTGTGACATTATGTTAGGAGAATGGTCACCAAGGTGGAAATTCGAAACTGCAGCCAGCTGGACTCTAAAAGTTGCTGCAGCCGAGCCTTGGTGGAAGAGTTCTGCGAGAAATTCTAAAATGGATTGAATAGGCACAGAAAAAGGGTCAATGTTTCTAGTTTGAGCCCAGTGAGAGAATCTTTTCTACTTGCTAGTATATAGTTTTCTAGCAGAAACTTTACGAGAGGAAATCAACGTGTTTGACTGCTGGAGTGAAGTCTTGAAGCCTGACTAAATTGGGAAGTGGAGCAGCCATGCTGTCAAGTTGAGGGTGTGGAGAGACGGATGAAGTGTTCCTGACATATCTCAGAAGGTCTGGAAGTGGGTCCAGAATCCACAGCTTCTCCTGTAGATGAGGCCAGAGGAAGGGTAACCAAATCTGCCAATGCTAATATGGAGAAATGAGAATCAGCCTGCTTCCCAAGGATTTTGCTTTCTGTATGACTTTGGGTATGAGGGGAAATAGGGAAAGGCATAAAGAAGTCCAGACGGCCAATTGTGTACAAGTGCGTCAATCAGTGTCTCCCCTGGAGGGGGAACTAGGGCAAAGTAGCTACTGTACTTGGCATTCATGGGAGTAGCAAAAAGATTGCAGCAAGGCTGGCTCAATTTCCGGAAAATCTCTTCCGTTATGTTCTGGTTCAGAGACCACTCCTGAGGCATTAATATTGCCCTGCTGAGCTTGTTCACTATCACATTCGATTTCCCCAGGATGTGCATTGCTACTAGAAAGTGTTGGGAAGAAATTGCCCATTACCAAACTCTCAGAGCCTCTCGACAAATTGAGTATGATCCGGTTCCTCCTTATTTGTTTTATGTACCATACCACCGACATATTGTCTGACTGTATTGTAATAGTCCCTAGTGGAAGAAAGTCGTGGAGTGCTTGCAACACCAGAAGTGCTGCTCTTCATCTCTAGGACATTGATATGCCAGTGGGCCTTGTGGTCATGCCATATACCTTGGACTGTCCTTCCCAGATAATGCCCCCACCCTATCTGGAAAGCGTCTGTGGTCACTGTAGCAACAGGCTGTTGTGGAATAAAGGATCTCCAGATAGTCACATGGTTGGACTGAGTCTACCACCATAGATCCTTCTTGCATGACTCTGTTATTCTCAACAGATGGGACATAGGAAGTTCTTAAAGCGACCATTGGGAGAATAGGAGCAAATGAAGGATCCCCATATGCATCCTGGCAAAAGGAACTAAAGTTACGGTTGAGCCCACTGTCCCTATAAGTTTCAGAACTAACTTTGCCTTTACCTTGTCCTATGGAAGAAGGTGAAGTATTTGCTGTCTGAGGGCTGAAACTCTGTTCACTTGAAGAAGTGCCATCATAGAAACAGTGTCTAGGTTTGTGCCAATGAAGGTAATATGTTGACAGGGCAACAAGGTAGATTTTTGTAAAATGACTGTTATGCCTAGCTGAGCATAAATTTCCAAAGTCACATCCCTGACCTGCTGGAGTAGATGCTTGCAGGTGGCAGTTAGGAGCCAGTCAGAGATAAAGAAACACTTGGAATTCAAGATGTCTCAAGTGAGCCATTACTACTACCATGCATTTGGTGAACACGCTGGGGGCTGTAGTGAGACCAAAGGGCAGAGCTCAGAACTGATAATAACTGGCTCTCAGCTGGAAGCATAAGTGACTCCTTGATGCTCTGTTCATTTTTATGTGGTAGTATGCATCTTGAAGGTCTACTGAGCACATCAAATCATCTTTCCCTAAGAATGGAAGTATTAACTGCAGTGTCACCAGAACTTTGACTCTCTGACAGATTCGTTCAACTTGCTGAGATGCTATGTGGGTCTCCAGTCCCCTGTTCTTTTTAACACCAAAAAGAATCTTGAGTAAGTTCTGAATACTATTTGGTCTCGGGACATTTTGGATAACACTCTTGTTCAGCAACTTTTGGATTTTTATAGTTGCTTGCTTCCTTAGACTGGGTGGAACATCTGTGATTTTTCTGATCTGTGGGGTAGGATGGCAAAAGTGAATGGAATATCCATTGGTTATTATACTTTGTCCCCACTTGTCTTTTGTGATGATTTGCCAGGCTTCTGGGTACAAAGATAAATGTCCCCCAACTGCCTCCAGAGTAGAGCAGGTGAGCCTAATTTCAGAAGCGCTGATAGGGACGTCCTCTAAAGGAATCACGGTCAACCTGGTTTTGAGGACCCCCCCCCCCACTTTGCCTCTAGTACGTCTACCATTGTTGCCTCCCCCTCTGCCCCTGGGGAAGGATTCACCTTATACGTCTTGGAAAGCTCCCTGGGATCTTTTAACCCACATTTTTCCACTCTTC